>NC_044199.1:33346335-33646335 GCF_900880675.1 Sparus aurata | reverse complement strand
TTCCATAGCTCCGAATAATTTGGCCGAGAGGTGAAATATATAAAGAGAAGAGCAAAGGGCCCAAGACAGAGCCCTGAGGAACTCCATACTTCACAGCAGTAAAAATTGATGACGTACCATTGTAGGAAACACATTGTGTTCTTTCGGACAGGTACGATTTTAGCCAGGCTAGGGCCAGGCCAGAGATGCCAAATTGACTTTCAAGTCTGTCTGACAGTATGCCATGATCTATAGTATCAAATGCAGCGCTGAGATCCAGTAACATGAGCACTGAGGTCGAGTTAGAGTCTAAGGTAAGTAGAATGTCATTTACCACTTTAGTAAGGGCGATTTCAGTGGAGTGACAGGCTCTGAACGCTGACTGAAAAGGTTCCAGGAGATTATTATTGAGTAGGTAGCCTGAAAGTTGTTGGGACATGACTCTTTCTAAGACTTTCGAGAAGAAGGGAAGGTTGGACACTGGTCGATAGATGTTTAGTGATCCTGGGTCAAGGTGTGGTTTCTTAAGTAGAGGCTTAACCACAGCAGACTTAAAACTAGAAGGGACAACACCAGTCATGAGAGATGAGTTAACAATATTTAACATTGAAGGTCCCAGTGCTGGCCATAGTTCCTTAAACAGTTTTGCCGGAAA
Organism: Sparus aurata; assembly: GCF_900880675.1. Lineage (NCBI taxonomy): Eukaryota > Metazoa > Chordata > Actinopteri > Spariformes > Sparidae > Sparus > Sparus aurata. The sequence goes on along the minus strand of NC_044199.1, from coordinate 33,645,701 downwards.
GGGGTCCAGGACGCAGGTAGTTGGTTTAGAGGATGAGACAATTTTAGACAGTATCTGAAGGGAGATATTTTCAAAAGTGTTTAGAGCTGAGACTAACTCAGAATCGGCAGCAGGACAATTTTTGACAAGGTTTGACGAGGAAGCCAGAGATGATGAGTTAATTTTAATTCTGATCTCATCAATTTTATTGCAAAAGAAATCTAAGAAATCATTTGCATTAAAGGGTGCACAGCTCACCGACTGTGGTTTTTGAGTAAGTTTAGCCACAGTGTTAAAGAGAAATCTAGGATTGTGTTTATTATTGTTTATTAGGCTGGAGAAATATGCAGTTCTAGCAGTATTTAGAGCACGCTTATAGTTTAGTACACTATCATGCCAGGCAAGATGAAAAACCTCCAGTTTGGATTTACGCCACGCTCGTTCCATTTTTCTGCAGGCCTGCTTGAGATCTCGGGTTTCGTCAGTAAACCAGGGAGTAGATTTCTTTGGTCGTCTTGTCCTGGTAGAGACCGGTGCCACAGAATCGAGGAGCGAAACAAGTATGGAATTCACTTCATTCGTGAGGCTTTCCACAGGTTTTGTCACAGTCGCAAAGGGAGCCAGGACCCCGGGCACTTTATCACTGAGCGTCGCTGTGATTGCCGGGCTGATACGACAAGAAGTAACAACATTTGTGTCACGGACATAGGGACAGGCTAATGACGCTTCAAATGTAATGAGAAAGTGGTCCGACACAGCAGAGGAGACAGAAGCGACGTTCAGGGCTGACACATCTATTCCATGGGAAATTATCAAATCCAGAGTGTTTCCACTGGAATGAGTGGGTTCATGGACAAGCTGAATAAAGTTGGAAATATCAAGAAGTCTCAAAAAAGCTTTCCCTAGAGGGTCAGAGGGCTTATTTAAGTGAATATTGAAATCCCCAATGATTAGGATTTTATCTGAACGAGTCACAAGATCTGCAATAAATTCACCAAATTCTTCTAGGAACTGGGAGTAAGGCTCTGGAGGTCTGTACAGTACAACCAGGTGAAAGCCTGTTCCCTGGACAAGGCTGTTACTATTTGATGAGGATGGTTTTAAAACCAGAGCCTCAAATGAAGTAAATGTAATATCCTGGTTGGAGCTTAGGCTGAGAATAGATTTGTAGATTAGAGCAACACCTCCCCCCTGTTTAGAGGCCCGAGCAACATGGGCGTAGTTATAGTCAAGAGGAGAGGCTTCATTTAATGGCAGAAAGGTATTAGGTTTCAGCCATGTTTCACTTAAACCAATCATGTCCAGCTTATGCTCAGTGATCAAATTATTAATCAGTAAGGCTTTGGTTGACAGTGAATATTGATAAAACCAAATTTGAGGGTTTTAAGCTCATTGGAGCAGTTTCCAGTGACCGGCCGTTTGGTGGAGCTTATGGTAGATAATTTAGGAATTGGAACAAGGTACCTTTTTGTAGTAATAGGTTTTGGCTGCCTGTGCAGGAAGGGATGACGGGATGCAGTAGTGATTAGCTTTGGTAATTTATCATGTAAGACTGTGTAAGGTGCTTGCTGAGACATTCCCCCACTGTCAGAGGTGGAGATCAAGATTAGATTATTATGATTTACACATTTAAAGGTTGATTCAATGCAAAAGTGGCGAGGGAAGGTGACAGTCTCAATGTTATGAACTAAGCTATCAGTCTGGTACTCTGTGCTATGTCCCTGACCAACCATGTTAACTAGGCTAGTGGACTCCATACCAGCACTAACAATAACACTAGCAGGCTCTCTAGAGACCTGCGACCTGCTGAGTGTTACATCCCTTGTGTCAAACCTGCTTCAAACACCTGTCTATATTGCTAGACAAAACAGCAGCGCCGACTCCAGTAGGATGAAGGCCGTCTGCTCTCAGCAGGTGGGGGCGACCCCAGAAAGAGGGCCAGTTATCCACGAACCTGTATCCCTGCTCCCTACAGTGACGCGCCAGCCAGCGGTTCATAGCTGTAAGCCTACTGTACGTCTCATCATTACCCCGCTGGGGTAAGGGACCAGAGACAACTAATCGATGCCGACACATCTTTCTTGCAGCCTGAAAAGTCTGGCCAAATTTGTCTACCATGCTTGGTAGACAAATTTTAGCATGTTGCTGGTATTTGCAACCTTAGATGATATTACAGCATTGCACTGAGTACACACGGCAGAATTCTCATCTTGTTTGGTGAAATGCAGACAGGCTTTAGATTGCTTCCTCCTCTCCATGATGCTGCCTTGTGGTTGAAGGTCTGAGTTGTCGCGAGAGTGTGACGCAAATGTACCGCAACACAAAATTTAAGGAAAACCAGAACACCTTGTGCAGGCAGGGAAATGAGAGAATCATTTGGAAGAATCGATAACGTTGGAGGCATACAATTCCGATGTAATTGGTCAGTTAGTACCAGTTCTGAGTCGGAACTTCTGCTCAACCATGACAAGAGAAGCTGGTACCATGTCACGTTACACATTTCCTGGGCATGGTTATAGACCCGGCTGCCACAATGACTCTGACCCTTGAGAGAAAGGAGACCAGTACATAGGTGCCTCCTCAGCTTTAGGTCAACCCTTGGAACAGACGCCTTGGCCCATCAGTGGCTCCAAGGCCTTCTGCATTCATTTCCCCCCATTCGGTTTCCTTCCTCACCTCTTACAGAGGATTCAGATTGAGAAAGCTTAGTCAGTCCTGGTTCCAAACAGGTGTCACATGGTCTGGTTCCCTGGCCTTTCCCACCGATTAATAGAACACCATGGGAGCTCCAAGTCTAGAAGGATCTACTTTCACAGGCTCAGGGGGTTATGTTCACCCCTTTCCCCAAGGCCTTCAGCATTGGGCCTGGCCACTGAAGGACTGGCTTTCTACAAACGGGCCTGCCACACACATTGTGGATTGAGCTTGTGCTACCTGAAAGGTAAGCAGGGGTCACAGGGCATACTCTCTATGGCTACAGAGCAGGTTCATTTCTCAGGCTGTGAGAAACTTTAAGTCATACTCAGCATTCTGCCAAAGACACAGTGGCACACATTAAGAATAATAAAAAAAATGACTGCAATTGCCAATCTTCTCTTGATAGTCTTGCTTATGTAGGTCATATGGAGGTGTCAGTGTTAAACTGAGACTGCTTCATAACCAGTTCAAAGTCAATTGTAGTATATTTAAATTCCACTGCTCAGACTCACTTGTGTCACTATTAAACACTGTAGGATAATTTTAAATAATTAAATGTAGAAAATTAAGCTGTACACCTTGCAGTTTGAGGACTTCAGGGGTAGACAATAAGGCAAATTTGTTTACACACGTTTGTTTTTTCTCTGCTCCAAACCATGGATGTATTATGGTCTAAACGCGCACCACCGCTGTGGCGCACACCGAGCAGCTGGAGCGGCTCGAGGATCGGCCGCATTCACATAAATGGACCTCGAGCTCGAGTGTATCCGCACCAAGACCCAGCGCTCTGCTCTCTGCTCTGGCCCGCGTGTAATGTCCGCATCGGTCTCAACAGGACTCGACACGACACTCGCTGAGGGCAAAGTTTCACGGTACCGAAAAAAAGGTTCTTATCGATTCTAGTGACAACCTTCAATCAGCAGCAGTGAGCGAGCGGCACGCGTTCCGTAAGAGCGAGCGAGCTGTGCACACCGCAGTTTCTTGCAGGTGGTGTGCTGACGTCCCAGGGCACAGCGCCTGCTGTGCACAGATTATTTTTCAGGCATTATTCTTCACTGGCCTTGGAGCGTTCTGGTGGCCCTGACAGTTTTAAAAGTACATCCGGGCCACCGGCCATTTATATTGTCGACCCCTGGACTTATTTTGCTGCTATTACTAAAAAAAACCACAAAATATCCTTTACATATCAATAGACTGCAGCCAAGAACAGCTTCATGAAAACACAAACTGACTGTTAAACCTACAGTGCTGCCCTTGTGTTTTCTTTTTCCTTCTATAACAGTACTGTATATAATGATAGTTATAATTATTATAATTGTCATTGTGATTAACTGATATTATACATTATAACATAAAACAATAGTATTTGACATGATACAGTACATTGGATAATGGAAAAAAATTCAGTCACCATGCAATACTTGGGGAACTGGACAGGTTGTTTTTATTGAAATTTTTACTGTATACTGACACAAAGCATGTTGGTACATAGAGATAGACTGGCAAGTGTGTGCTTGAGTATTTTTTTTGTCAGTTACTTTGCTGCTTACATCAGCATCAGAGCTAAAGAAAACATTTTATTTAAATAATTTTGCAACTTTATGATGGGAAAAAAACAGATTCTGAAAAGGAAAATAGTATACATGGAATTAGTTTACTTTTACTTACTTCTGACACTTAAGTACACTTACTGCCATAATGTTACTTGGTAATTATATTTAGTATGTTTCCCATGCATAGGTGACTTAGGTGGGCTGACCAGGTATATCAATGGCTGCCCACGTATATTTTGTGACCCAAATACCTGTACATACTTCTTACACAATTTTACAATTTGTATTTTCATCTATACAGAGTCTTACTCTCTGAGGATAGCTCACAGACAAACAGAAATTATGAACGTATGTGACATTATAAGAGCACTTACTAGTCATCACTTTTATGAAAGGTAGGCTGCATAAACACAGATTGTTATTATTATTGTTATTGTTATTATTTTCATTGTCATTTTGAATATGCAGTAGCAGTTGAGTGTGTATTGAAAAAGCATTGTAAATTGTTACTGGCTCTTGTTTCGGAAAAGTGAGCATCTCCATCGACAGCACAGATTTTGCATAAGGGCAGGCCTGATGGTTTGATCTCTGAGCCCATAGATGAGAGCACTCAGGCACCTTGGAAAGATATTCAGGCACACAAAGCATACATTGTAAATCCGCATAAGAGCTAATCTCCCAAGTGTTTTTGCGATGGCTACCATGATGGTGGTGTTCAAGGTGGAGGTAAGAACCAGGCACAGTTGAATCAGGTGAAGCAGAAGTGTTTGAAGAGCCTTTCTAGCTGAGGCTTTGTCTGTTGAGGCAGACCTGGCTACCAGAGCTACACCAATGTAGGAGGCAAAGATTACTACACCAACTGACAGAAAGAGAATGCTGGAATACGCTTCCTCAAAATCATTAAAGATTGGTGCGAAAAACATTGCTTCCTTACTGCAAAAGTCATTCATATGCAGATCAAGGGAGGTTGTTGTGAACACATATAACAGCATAAAAACTCGAATGAGGATGTGAATAAAACTGAAGGACCACACCAGAGCAATGATGATGCTCAGGCTTCTCATGGTAAAGATGGCAGCATGCCTCAGAGGATAGCACACAGCCACAAATCTCTCAAAGGACATCACAGCCAAGGTGAGAGGGGAGATGGTGATAGTTAAAACTGAGAGCAGAATGAGGGAACCACATGCATAATATGACATTTTTATCCTTAAAGAAGACAGAAAGTAGAGCATGAGGTTCGATACCAGTGTAGCAGTATCTGCAAAGAGCAGGTTGAACAGCAGGATGTAACGGGATGTCTCACAAAACACCTGCTTTGACCTCAGGGTGAAAAGCAAAACACTGTTAATGTAGAAGAAAGAACAGCTTGATCCCACAGATAATGTGCCAAACAACATTATCTCATGAGATTGTAGATACTGCAAATAAGTGGTGATATTAGCCTTTGGCTGCAACACAGACAACATTACAGAATGATGTGACGAAAAAAAGACTATTGGCTTGTTGTACCAGTAAACTGCAACACAAACAAAGTTAAGTTAATCATGTCAAAGAAGCTCAAAGTTATCACCACAAGCACCTGTTGAGTTCAGAACGACAAATTATTCATCAGTTGAGCAGTCAAGTCAGAAAGATAGAGGACATGTTAGTTTGCACAGACAGCAGAAGTGGTGTGCTGCTGGTGTTTCCTGCAACACAAGGTATATATGCTTTGTCCTTGGTTGAATCCCACATGATGTCATTACATCAGCATATGGTTCATATGAGAAATCAGCAGTGTAACTCTTTACCACTGTCCCTTTCACACTGACCACATTATCACCTACTGCTTAAAAGGTCAAGGTCATCTTTATTATACCGTATAGGGCAATTTGTTTCACCACCAACCGTCAAAAAATCACTCATAAACTGCAGACAAACAATTTAATCAATAAAACATGTTGTAATTATGCCATAGATAGAACGATATATAGATAAATGGATAGATAGATAGATAAGGCAACTTAAGGTGCAAGAGAGTAAGGTTCAAATTTATATACAGAGATAGTAATTTAAAGCGCAGTAAATTATGTATGTGTTTTTGAGTGAGCATTGTAAAGTCTGATGGCACCAGGTCAGAATGATTTGCTCAGCTGTTTGTTTAGGCAGTGGGGCTGAATTAGTCTGTTGCTGAAGCTGCTATTTTGCTTGTCCAGAGTTTTGTGGAGGGCGTGAGAGACTTTGTCCATGATTGGCAGCAGTTTTGCCAGCATCCTGTCCTCTGCCACCTCCTCAAGGGTAACAAACTTAGAGCCAACAACTGACCCTGCCTTCTTTCAGTCTGTTGGTGTCCTTCGCTTTGATGCCCACATTTTCTCCACATTCTGTAGATAGAGCCAGTTCTTGTTTTGAACAATTTAAAGGACCTTTTGTAAGAAAAGTAGATTTTTTTAGGTCTGTTATCAATTTATCAATAACTGACGCTTTAGAGTGGTGTGGACCCCACCTACCAATTTCAAAGTGATATACCTCTCCTCACTGGAAATGGAGGACCACAACAACAGTTACAGACGTTTTCAACATCAGCATGCTAATACTATCTAGTTAGCCCTATATTCCTCTTTTGGGCATTTTGCAGCCTGGTGCTACTTACACGGCTGAGTGCCAATCGAATCCAGGTACTTGATGATCTATTTCCTTATTCACAACATTGTGGAGGTGAGCGTGGTCGAGGTGCGGCAGCAGGAGAGATAGAGAGGTGGCTAGGGCTCAGGAGAGCAGTGCCAGGTGAGTGATTGGCAAAGCTGGCAACTGTTTACTAATCACAATATCCCTTTAAATCCAGTATTGTGCTGGACCTCAGAGGGGAGATGCAGGGTAGAGCAGCACGGAGAAGCTGCGGATGGAAACGCCGAGTCGCGATCAGACCCTTTGAGTTGTATTACCTTGTGTTGAGTGTTTTGTGCTAGATAAAGACTGGCTTGAACCAGAAACGTGTTCATGGTGCCTGCTTGATCTACCCATGATAGCACTGGAAAGGATACACTGTCTCCCAATGTAACTTGGCAGGCTGATGCACAAGATGACGGAGCCGCAGCAACTTCAGCTGGTTACAGCTCTGAGTCAGATGTCGACCCAGTTTTCTGGAGATGTTCGAATCCACCGCTGTGGCGTGCGGCTGGCTGGCAGTGAAGTGGGCTGTGCGGCTACCCCCCTTACTGTTGGGGGAGGCCCAGACTGCCAGTCTCCACGCGTGGTAGCTTCCAGGCCATCAAGAAAACAGTCCTCGACTGGATGAGCTACTCCTCCGAGGATCACTGTTGTCGCATCCAGACCATCCGGCTGGGGTCTACTGGCCAGCCCTTCATCACTGCACTGCAGCTTATGGACACCATGACCAGTTGGCTGCAGGTGGGGGAGTCCACAGATGAGGATCAGATGTTCGAGCAGAATGTGATGGAGCAGTTTGTGGAGGAGCTCCTGACTTTGACTTCAGAGTGGGTGGCCTGGTGGCCACCGTTGCCCTCGCAGAGGATCATCCTGGAGAACCATGCCACTGCCCATGGCCCCTGGCCCGCACCACACAACACTTCTGCTGGGAGTGCCTGCTCATGGAGGTCGGCAAGGTGATCCAGGTTGCTGGCTCTGCTACACCCTCCCCCGGTCCAGGGGGAACATACAGTGTTCTGGTAAGGAGTTAAGGGGGTAAATATCAGGCAATGGTGGACTCTGGCTGTCTGTAATCCACAAGAACCTAGTTCGAATCAGGGCTTTGGTGGACGCATCCTCAATGGTTATTAGGTGTGTGCATGGACAGCTGCCCTGTGGTGTCAGTGGAAATTAGACATAGAGGGAAACAGCGTAGTGTTAAGCCTGAAATTAACTCCCGTCTGGTGCACCCCCGAATATTGGGCATGGATTGGCCTGGGTTTAATAGGTTAGAGGGGAAATAACTGGAGGTGCACTCACGATTGTTAAGGACATGGAATATGTGTGCTGAGCTTAGTGGTGATGCGAGGTTGTCCGATGCTTCGGACGGGGAGGGGACACTGATGGGGCGTTTGCAGAAGGTTTCATGATGATACTCTATGCTTTGCCATGGACTAAGCGATACAAAGTTATGGTGATTTGGTGTGCCCAGAAGCTGTGCAGGCATATCCACACTTCTCATTGAATAGGGACAGATTGTTTAGGAAATGACTTAGTTGCTGGTAAAAAGCCACAGGGAAATTGTTTTCCAGATGTTCTGGTAGATGTACACCGCTGGTGTGCGTCCTGCCCTGAATGCTAACCACCTGGCCATCCCAAGAGCACATTGCGCCACTCATGGCAGTTCCTTTTGAGCAGATTGGTATGGACCTCATCGGGCCGTTTCACCGCTGCGCGTTGGGATATCATTTTGTATAAATCTCTGTGGCCTACGCAACGCGATATCCCAAAGCAGTGCCCCTGCACACTATCTTTTCAAAAAGTGTGGCACAGGCCAAGGCCTCCATGGGATTTTCCCCCTTTGAATTGCTGTTTGGCAGGACACTGACTCTTACCTGGTCAAGGAAAGCTGGGAGGAAGAGCCAAGCCTGAGTAAAAATGAAGTTCAGTACGTCCTAGACCTCAGAGAAAAACTCCATACACACTCTGTTTCATAACCAGTTAAAAGTAACATGTAGAATGTTTAAAGGTGCCATATTATGGTCATTTCTGCTTCTTGACATGGTTCCTTGATGTCTAAATGGAATGTTAGCAACATGCTTTGGTCGAAAAAAGCTGAAGGATTGAGCACAGCAGGGTTCTTGAAACACCAGTTTCACAGCCCTGCTCCAGGTGGCTGGTTTCAGTGCCTTTCCCTTTCAATGCTAATGAGCTACTGTGTGTAACCATGGCAACGGCCGAGTTTGTGGAAGTTACTGCAGACTAACAAAAGTTTTACGGGCTTACTGGCCGTCTGCCCCGCGTTGTTACAGATAACAGCCCCCTTCTCCTGCCTCGAGTGTTTACATCATAAAGCTTAGCCACCCACAACCTCGGCTGGTGTTTACTGCTGTTCAGTTGCAGTAATGCGGGTGCAATTTAGCAATGGCCGTTACAAGAGAAAAGCGTAACCCCATATTATTATTTACCTTCATTTAGCCAGATAAGTTGATTGAGAACCTGTTCTTATTTGCACTGACGACCTGTAATTAGCTACTGCCAGCAATTTTCAACAACTAGTTTTCAGTAAGCCACAGTTGCCTCCCATCACCTCTCTACCAGCAGAATAGTTTTTTAACCAGTTACAACAGTTTATAAACTTTAAATATATTACCAAAGAAACAACGCGACGTGATTAGCGATTATAGTTTCCAATGAATATTAAAATTCTGCACAAAAGCAGGTGTTCCTGTGACAATTGTGAACAAATGCCTACAGAACCTGAGAATATCTGCTGTATGGAAATACCAGAAATAAGTGTGAACACTGGGCAAATAAGGTTGTCATTTTGCAGTCTGTCTTTTCTCTAATCTATTGTCATACACTTACCTTTCATAATTTCTAGGTTACATGAAGACTACAGCAGCATCCTGAGCCACCATCATGCATGGTGGACCCTCCTGGCCTGTAACCTGTCTGCCTGAATGTATCTGCACTGCAGAATGCACTGAACATTTATCGGACAGACTATGGAGCTTTACGTCTGAGGGGAATAGTGCAGTAAGCTTTTAGTCACATAAATACTATTCATTTATCGCAAAAGTGTTGTGATGAAAAGTACATTACTGATTCCTCTATCTTACATTGCTTATAGTTTATTATCTTTAACTTATTAACATGAAAATAACATATCAAACAATTAAAACACAAAAGATGTTTTATTGTAAGAAACATTTGTAAACACATGTTGACATGATTGAAAGAAGAAGAAGAAAATAAATATCGTAAGTGAAACAGTTTGACTTTATATATTAACTTCAATATCAATATGAAAATAATAACAAAGAAAGTAGTTGCCATGGGTGTAAACATTCAGTGCTGACTTTATATTGAATTGTGTTCAGCCAATATAGCCTACAGAAGCTTTGTAAGCTGGTGCTGGGGCTCTCTGGGGTGGAGAGTGAGAGTTGTGCTGCCTGTCCGTGTGGTCCGAGAGGTCTTCAGGGATTATGAGTTTCAGCACCTTGTTCACATAGGGGGCGGGGTCCTGGAAAACCGTCTCAAAGATCAGGTCCAACAGTGCATTACTGTAGCCTTTCCGTAAAATTCATGTTTACTGGAAAATTGCAGTAGAACCAAAATCCTTGTGCTGCAGTGTTGTAAAGTTTCTCTTATTTCTCCTAATTACTTCTTATTTATACATTCTCCTTATTACTTATTTTGAAAACCATCTTAAAAGAATTCATATTTTAAGTGTTTGTGTTTGTGTTCAACCTTTTGTGTGATGCCTGTGTGTCCATGTTTATTTTAATTTGAGAGGTTCAAATAAAAGATTGTAAAACTTACAGAATGTCATGCCTGTCTTCACTGTTTTGGCTCTGCACTCTCCCTTCCTGGACTTTGGAAAGCTCAGTTTGAAAAGAGGATCTCCTGATGATGTGGCGGCTTGTCCTCTATCAGCCTTCTCATTGTAATGCAGTGCAGCCAGGTAGAGTCTTGAACAGTAAAAAGACAATCAAACATGAAAACTATTGCAAGAAATGGGCAAATGTTCTCAACAAGTAATCACAGTTTAATTAACCTGCACAGCATTCCCAGATATGATAGGAGTAACACATGACAGCACTGTTACAGTATAATTCAAGTACTAAAGGCTGCAACGTGTTACTTACTCTAATCTGACCACTTTTTTTCAGTAACGAGTAATCTAATGCGTTAACATTTCCAAACCAGTAATCAGATTACAGTTTTTTTCGATTGCTTAAGCACGATTTTGAAAATAGGGCCCGTTTTCTCAAAACACTACACACGATTAGCACACCAAACACCCAATTAGCAGAACACCTCAGACCCTTTGCAAAATGAAACACTCTTGTCAAAACTATACGCCAATTTATAAAAAACATATTTTGTCACCATATGAAACACACACGCTGCATATTACTTAATTCTGTCTGAACCAGTTACACACTGTTGTTGCTTACCTTAAACACTTTAAGCAATTCTACTTCTCAGTGATTACAGTACTGTATACGAAGTACACAGAGAAAATGCAAATATACAATAAGTTCACCAAACACTTGACAAGACCAATGCTGCAGACTGAGGAAAATATAATTTATTTATCTCCATACACCCAAATCAGTCAACATGGAGAATAACAACAAAACATGTCTGCACTAGTGTGTATAACACTGTTATCCCAGCAAACAACAACATAAAATACTGTATCCAGTACAGGTAAAAAATTGCAGAAGAACTCTCTGAAGTACAGTGAGAGACAAGTTTGTGTAGTTCAGAATAGATCTAGTGTACAGTCAATGTACATGTCAAAAGGTCATGTGTGCAGTATGCAGCATCACAGTGCTACAGTAAAGTCAACAATACATACCTCCACATATTCATGCCGCAACCGTTTGACCCTCTCTGAATTCCGCTCAAAAGGCACTTGATACAGTTTTTTCGTTTAGACCTGATTTCTTTTCAGGATGAATGCCAGTGTTGACAGAGAAACCTGATGGACATTATTGAAAATGGCTTGGTCACCAATAATGTTGGCTTGAATTTCTCTGGGCCTGATGACATTATTGGCCAAAACCATGTTTATTACAGTTTTTCTCAATTGTTTTCACACAAAAACTGGTACTTGAGACACAATGACCACAACATGTAACTCATGCACCAACCCCCTGAACCAATTATGCTAAACTACAAGCACAATTCCTGCTTTACACTCAAACTGCAGTTCTAAAACACACTTTTTTCAAAACACTACACACAATTCTCTGCATTTGGCACAACTTTCATGAAGAAAATCTCTTGTTTTCACAAGGATCACTCTGTCATTCAACATTCTAAAGTGAATTACCCTACTATGCACACTGACTCATCACATGGGCAAACACCTGGACACCCTACACAACAGACTCATTCCACCAGAGCAGCTCAGGTACGTTGTCATTTGGGACAATGTAAGTTTCCACTGGGCTGCTCTGGTTCGTAGCTGGTTCACTGCCCACCCACGGTTTTTAGTTGTTTATCTCCCTCCATATTCTCCATTCCTCAATCCTATTGAGAAATGTTTTTCTGCCTGGAGATGGAAAGTGTATGACTGAAATCCACAAATGCGCATACCCCTTCTCCAAGCTATGGAAGACGCATGTGAAGAAATAGCAGTTGATACTTTTCATGGCTGGATTTGCCATGCTAGATGATATTTCCCCCGCTGCTTGGCCGGGAAAACATTGCTTGTGAGGTGAATGAGCTGCTGCGGCCAGACCAGAACAGAGGAGAGCATGCTGCACAGTTTTTTGATTTTATTTTTTTTTTTACTGTAACTGTGTACAGTAAATTCTTCTGTTTTGTATGTAGACCACTGTATGTGCAACGTTGTGTTGGTTGGGATGTACACTATGTACATTGTTTTTGTGGGAAAAATAAAATATATTTGTTACCATGTATTTGTGTGTTCTGAGTATAAAAACAATATTCTCAAATATTTTACAACACACTTGTATGTACTGACTGTAGTAAGTGTAACACTGAACAAAAAAAAGGCCTAAGTCATTATGATGAATGGAGAAGAAGTGTTTTCCATTCATCATAGTGTCTTACATTGTGCACATCAGTGTTCAACTGGTTCTTATAAATGTCTATTCATATGACGGTTTGTGTGTGTCATTTGAAAACAAAATACCATTTTGAGAAGAAATAACATTGTTTTGAATGTAAAGTTTCATTTTGCAGGAGAATTGAGGGGTTTTGCCCATTGTGTGTGTGATTTTTTGATTTGTGTGTAGAGTTCTGAGAGTATGAGGCATGCTTTCAGAAAAGGTGTGTAAACAATCGAGAAAAACTGTATCTCTCTCTCTTGTTCTTGTGTGAATATGTGCCCCCCTCCTCCTTGCCGTTCTCCAGCCTCAATCCTATGTAGATGTAACCTACAGTAAAATGTCACAGGAAGGTGTATCCAAAGTGCTGATATGGTGCATACAATAAGCAGCTGATTACTGTAACTTTAGACATTTTTTTTGTTAGAAACGTCCTTATAACAGATGCCACTGTTTATCTGCTAAGATTTGGCTGAACTCATAGTCCAGCCTCCCTTAGTGTGAATTCATAGTTCTGTCTCTTCTAATTGTATTTTTTATTTTTTTTAGGGACTACGGATGCAAATTAGCAGCTCTGCTATAATCCAGCATGTTTACAGAGACATTTTCGATGTTCATTAATGGGCATTGTCCCTATCCAAAAAAAAAGTATTTATAATAATAACAATAATTATTATTATTATTCACACACTTGGACCTGTGATAACTATCCTTCACACACTTGGGGTGTATCAGTCTGTCGCTGAAGAGCTGCCCAGTGCTGTGATAGTGACCTTTAATTGACTAAGTATAGGTCTAAAGACTGTTGCTCCAAGGTCCAGTGGCTTCTGACCGTTTCGTTAAGTTTCTATTCAAACAGCCAATCAAATTTGCCATTCCTAATGTCACTGATTAACTATTAATATTCATAATTTTCGTTTTATATGCAAAACAGAATTTATCTGGTCTTGAAAATATGATCAAACTTACATTTCTCAATACAAAATTATTCTTAACTACAATATAGAAACAGAACAATCACGTCCATAGAAATGGCTACAACAACTAATTAAAGATGAAATCTCCTTCACAGATCAACACATTTTAATCTTGATTTAAACCTATTAACCTTTTTATAACCTACATGTGTACCACTGTTTATAACTACTCCCAAAGTTCTTCTTTTGGCACAGATAAGCCACGCTCCGACTGATGTTTGACCAGTTTTATTTTCTGCCTTTAACTGGCAAACACCGTGAAAAACTGAAATAAAATGAATATCACAAACATAAAATATTATTAGTACCAGGGTGAATATTACAAAAACAAATATTATTAGTGTAAAATAAAATACAACCACATACCGTGTGCGCCTTCTGTCGAAAAAAATTCGGGGGTGGTTACCATCTTTTTTATTATTGCACTGCTGCTCTTCAGTACCAACTCTTTTCTGTATGTAGCTTGCAACTGAACACACACACTTTCTCTCTAATTGGTAATTGAGCATGTGAACACAGCACGCTGCCCACTCAGTCCTGTTCATTGGCTTGGCCAGTCGGTGTCACCACAAACAAAGGAACCTATATACATTTTCAAAATACCATTTACAATATAAAAAGGGAAACAAAACAAAGGCAATAAAGACATTTAGATGTGTTGAGAGCATATTTTCTGCGACAGCTACACTGTTCTTGAATACTATCTCTTGTTAGTATGACTGCTCATTTTTAGTATCTCAGGCTAACATCTCTCTGGAATTGAAATCAGAGAATAATTGAAGTTACTTATACATATTTTTTACGAAATCAAAACTTGTGTTTTTCACCTATACTGATTTGTATAGATCATAACTGCCTGAGGACATATTAGAGACAAACAGAAATAATAAACCACCATTACATTATGCAAGAAGAACACGTGTTAAATGAATAATTGGGAGACATGTAACAAAGCCAATAACACGAAATCTTTCCATACAATCATCACTTTTGTAAATGTTGAACAAGCACAGATGATTGTTTCTATTATTATTATTACTATTATTATTATTATTATTATTATTATTGTTGTTGTTGGTGGTGTTGTTATTATTATTATTGTCCTTTTTCAACATTTAGAGACATGGTGTCACATGGTAAAAGCAGAGTGTGTATTGAAAAAACATTCCCGTGAAATTGTTACTGGCTCTTTTTTCAGAAAAGTGAGCATCTCCATCTACAGCACAGATTTTGCATGAGGGCAGGCCTGATGGTTTGATCCCTGAGCCCATAGATGAGAGCACTCAGACATCTTGGAAGGATAGTCAGGGACACAAAGCATACAATGTAAATACGTATGAGGGTTAATCTCCTTACTCTTCTAGCAATAGATGTTACAATGGTGGAGCTCAAGGCCCTCTGGCCCGTGTGTAATGTCTGCATCGGTCTCAACAGGACTCGACGCGACACGCGCTGAGGGCAAAGTTTCACGGTACCGAAAAAAAGGTTCTTATCGGTTCTAGTGACAACCTTCAATCAGCAGCAGTGAGCGAGCGGCACGCGTTCCGCAGGAGCGAGCGAGCGAGCTGTGTACACTGCAGTTGCTTGCAGGTGGTGTGCTGCAAGCCCCACCGGGCCAGTGCTTGGAGCGTTCTGGTGGCCCTGACAGTTTTAAAAGTACATCCGGGCCACCGGGCCATTTATATTGTCGACCCCTGGACTTTTTTTGCTGCTATTACTAAAAAAAAAACACAAAATATCCTTTACATATCAATAGACTGCAGCCAAGAACAGCTTCATGAAAACACAAACTGACTGTTAAACCTACAGTGCTGCCCTTGTGTTTTCTTTTTCCTTCTATAACAGTACTGTATATAATGATAGTTATAATTATTATTATAACAATTATAATTGTCATTGTGATTAACTGATATTATACATTATTACATAAAACAATAGTATTTCACATGATACAGTACATTGGATAATGGAAAACAATTCAGTCACCAATGCAATACTTGGGGAACTGGACAGGTTGTTTTTATTGTAATTTTTACTGTATACTGACACAAAGCATGTTGGTACATAGAGATAGACTGGCAAGTGTTATACATACATACTTCCATGTATTCATCCATGCATATATTAATGTAATGTCAGTACATTTGATTACTTGAATACAAGTACTGTACTTGAGTACAATTTTAAGAATCTTGTGCTTGAGTATTTTTTTTGTCAGTTACTTTGCTGCTTATATCAGCATCAGAGCTAAAGAAAACATTTTTTAAAAATAATTTTGCAACTTTATGATGGGAAAAAAACAGATTCTGAAAAGGAAAATGGTATACATGGGATTAGTTTACTTTTAATTACTTCTGACACTTAAGTACACTTACTACCATAATGTTACTAGGTAATTATATTTAGTATGTTTCCCATGCGTAGGTGACTTAGGTGGGCTGACCAGGTATATCAATGGCTGCCCAAGTATATTTTGTGACCCAAATACCTGTACATACTTCTTACACAATTTTACAATTTGTATTTTCATCTATACAGAGTCTACTCTCTGAGGATAGCTCACAGACAAACAGAAATTATGAACGTATGTGACATTATAAGAGCACTTACTAGTCATCACTTTTATGAATGGTAGGCTGCATAAACACAGATTGTTATTATTATTGTTATTGTTGTTATTTTCATTGTCATTTTGAATATGCAGTAGCAGTTGAGTGTGTATTGAAAAAGCATTGTAAATTGTTACTGGCTCTTGTTTCGGAAAAGTGAGCATCTCCATCGACAGCACAGATTTTGCATGAGGGCAGGCCTGATGGTTTGATCTCTGAGCCCATAGATGAGAGCACTCAGGCACCTTGGAAAGATATTCAGGCACACAAAGCATACAATGTAAATACGTATGAGGGTTAATCTCCCTACTCTTCTAGCAATAGATGTTACAATGGTGGAGCTCAAGGCGGAGGTAAGAATCAGGCTCAGCTGAATCAGGTGAAGCAGAAGTGTTTGAAGAGCCTTTCTAGCTGAGGCTTTGTCTGTTGAGGCAGTCCTGGCTACCAGAGCTACACCAATGTAGGAGGCAAAGATTACTACACCAACTGACAGAAAGAGAATGCTGACATAAGCATCTTCAAAATCATTAAAGATTGGTGCAGAAAACATTGCTTCCCTACTGCAAAAGTCATTCATATGCAGATCAAGGGAGATTGTTGTGAACACATATAACAGCATAAAAACTCGAATGAGGATGTGAATAAAACTGAAGGACCACACCAGAGCAATGATGATGCTCAGGGTTCTCATGGTAAAGATGGCAGCATGCCTCAGAGGATAGCACACAGCCACAAATCTCTCAAATGACATCACAGCCAAGGTGAGAGGGGAGATGGTGACAGTTAAAACTGAGAGCAGAACGAGGGGACCACATACATAATATGACATATTTATCCGTAAAGAAGCCAGAATGTAGAGCAGAATGTTCGACACCAGTGTAACAGTATCTGCAAAGAGCAGGTTGAACAGCAGGATGTAACGGGATGTCTCACAAAACACCTGCTTTGACCTCAGGGTGAAAAGCAAAACACTGTTAATGTAGAAGAAAGAGCAGCTTGATCCCACAGATAACGTGCTGAACAACATTATCTCATGTGATGGTAGATACTGCAAATAAGTGGTGATATTAGCCTTTGGCTGCAACACAGACAACATTACAGAACGATATGTGAAGAAAAAAAGACTCTTTTGGCTTGTTGTACCAGTAAACTGCAACATATACAAAGTAAAGTTAATCATGTCAAAGAAGCTCAAAATGATCACCACAAACACCTGTTGAGTTCAGAACGACAAATTATTTATCAAATTGAGCAGTCAAGTTAGCAAGTTAGAGGACATGTTAGTTTGCAGAGACAGCAGAAGTGGTGTGTTGCTGGTGTTTCCTGCAACACAAGGTATATATGCTTTGTCCTCAGGTCAACCCCACATGATGTCATTACATCAGCATCTTGTTCACATCAGAATTTAGTAATGTAACTCCTTACCACTGTCTCTTTCACACTCAACTCATTTTCTCCCACTGCTTACAAGGTCGCGGTCATCTTTATCATACATTTTGTTTCACCATCAGCAGTAATAAAGTCATTACACTAAACTGCAGACTAACAAATCAAAAAACAATCAAACATATTTTATAATGCCATAACATTGGCACAGTGTATCCTCCACATCATGTTGATAAAGCCAGTTTTTTTTATTTTTTTTATTGTTTTAAAGGTCTTTTTTGTAAGAAAAGTTGATTTTTGAGATGTATTCCACACTCATCAATTACTGAAGCTTTGGGGTTGTGACGGACTCCATCGACCATTCCAAAGGGGGGGTATTTGACGAGTTGTTAATGACACAGAAAAATGTACTTTTCTAAAACATGGGACCTTTAAACTAAAATTCTGTCCATATCTCAAAAGTGGCACCTGAGCAACACAAAATGATATACCTCTACCTGCGGGTCGTGACACTGCCAGACAAATTCAAATAATTAGATGTAGTCGATATTGTGATGGAGTGAACGAAATACATTTACTGGATTACTGAACTTATTTTGAAGAACTTGTACTTTACTTTAGTATTTCCCTTTTTTGCTACTTTATACTTCCATTCCTCTACATTTTGGAGGCAAATAAACATCAAGCTTTAATAAACATATTTTATCTATATTGAGGTAAAAATAACAAACGAACAAAACAAAAAATTGCTGCTTCAGATAACCAGAAAAATGCTGACAATAGCACCTGATTATTGGCCAAGATAATAATTAGTCAACCTATAATATACAACACTACATGCATTTAAACATATGTATAATTTACTTTTAGTGGTAGTTTTGATATTTAAGTACATTTAATATCACCACATAGTCAATCAACACTGAGTAAATGAAGCTGTAAGACTTGCAGGCCTCTTTTGAGGACATACATGAGACTAAAGATACATGACAGATCTAGCATAAACAAAGTCTTACCTATTTCTTGTGTCAACAAATGGCTGTAACAGAAAATAACTGTTATCACCAATTAAAGACACAATCTCCTTCACAGATCAACAGATTCTAATCATGATCTCTTGCTCGCCTATTGTATCTCAGACTAATCTTGACACTTTGACACAAGTTGAATGATTTTGTTCTGTCCAAAAATGTCAAATTGAAGAAAACAAACTCTTGAAAAACATGCTGGTGTTTATTGATTAAAAATAGTAAGATCTGTACTATCTCACAACTCAGCACACCATGAAGTTACTTATTTTTACACTTTTTACGTAAATTGAACAATAAGATGAAGACTTTCATGTGATCAAATTATAGTGAGTCTTTTTAAGTTTAGTTCTGGAATAATTTCCTTTTTGAAAACCAAACTATTGATTTCTTGACAAAAATAAAAAGTATTTATTTGGTACTTGTACATAATATCCCTCAGAATACAGCAAAAAAACAAAAAAACATTGAGCCAAGAAAGAATGAAAGAGTAGATGCACTTTATTTTTATTGAAACGTTTTTTACATTCAGCTCATGAAAGAGTCATTTTGCCAGTTTGCTAAATTCGTTAACATCTTTCTTGTTTTGAAGTCAGAGAATATTTTAAGTTACTTGGACGTACTTCTTACAAAATTTAACATTTGGGTTTTTCATTTATACTATTTTGTTTCTGTGTGATTGTCATGATCATAACTGTCTGAGGACATTCACAGACAAACAGAAATAATAAACCACTGTTACATTTTGCAAGAAAAAAATATGTATTGTATAATTAAGACACATGTATTGAAGGCCAATAACACAAAACCTTTCCATACAATCATCTCTTTTTTAAATAACCACAGATTATTGTTTGTGTGATTACTATAACTATTATTCTTATTATTATTGTCATTTTGAAATTGTTAATGGCACTTGTTTCAGAAAATTGAGCATCTCCATTGACAGCACAGATTTTGCCTGAGGGCAGGCCTGATGGTTTGATCCCTGAGCCCATAGATGAGAGCACTCAGACACTTCGGAAAGATATTCAGGCACACAAAGCATACATTGTAAATCCGTATGAGGGTTAATCTCCCTACTCTTCTTGCAATGGATGTTAAAATTATGGAGCTCAAGGTGAAGGTAAGACTCAGACTTAGCTGAATCAGGTGAAGCAGAAGTGTTTGAAGAGCCTTTCTAGCTGAGGCTTTGTCTGTTGAGGCAGTCCTGGCTACCAGAGCTACACCAATGTAGGAGGCAAAGATTACTACACCAACTGACAGAAAGAGAATGCTGACATATGCATCTTCAAAATCATTAAAGATTGGTGCGAAAAACATTGCCTCCATACTGCAAAAGTCATTCATATGCAGATCAAGGGAGGTTGTTGTGAACACATAACAGCATAAAAACTCAAATGAGGATGTGAATAAAACTGAAGGCCCACACCAGAGCAATGATGATGCTCAGGCTTCTCATGGTAAAGATGGCAGCATGCCTCAGAGGATAGCACACAGCCACAAATCTCTCAAATGACATCACAGCCAAGGTGAGAGGGGAGATGGTGATAGTTAATACTGAGAGCAGAATGAGGGGACCACATACATAATATGACATATTTATCCGTAAAGAAGCCAGAATGTAGAGCAGAAGGTTCGATACCAGTGTAGCAGTATCTGCAAAGAGCAGGTTGAACAGCAGGATGTAACGGGATGTCTCACAAAACACCTGCTTTGACCTCAGGGTGAAAAGCAAAACACTGTTAATGTAGAAGAAAGAACAGCTTGATCCCACAGATAACGTCCTGAACAACATTATCTCATGTGATGGTAGATACTGCAAATAAGTGGTGATATTAGCCTTTGGCTGCAACACAGACAACATTACAGAATGATATGTGAAGAAAAAAAGACTATTGGCTTGTTGTACCAGTAAACTGCAACACAAACAAAGTAAAGTTCATCTTGTCCAAAAAGCTCACAGTTATCACCACAAACACCTGTTGAGTTCAGAACGACAAATTATTTATCAAATCGAGCAGTCAAGTCAGAAAGATAGAGGACATGTTAGTTTGCACAGACAGCAGAAGTGGTGTGTTGCTGGTGTTTCCTGCAACACAAGGTATATATGCTTTGTCCTCTAACAGGGGGAAGAGGGAGGGACGGCAGCGAAGATTGACAGCAGCAGTCACAGAGATAGATACAGTGACAGAGACAGCGACAGAGACAGCGAGTTTTGAGAGTTGAGAGATTTGTGACATATAGTGTGTTTGGAGTGTATAGTAAGTGTGTTATGTAGTGTTTGGTGTAGTGTGTTGAGTGTGTAGTGTAGTATTTTTTTTGTTTAATGAGTCAAAACAATGAGGAGACTGCTGAATGTGGAGCAGGCAGGAAGGAGCTGAGGGAGCCCTGAGCCTGAGGCATTACCTGCATTTAAATGTAAATAGTTACATATAACTTTGTACATTTCAAAAACTTGGCCACAAATTTAGCAAACAACAATTTATATTTGCATTATAAGTAATAAAAACGGTTCATTAAACATATCTGTGGTACATCATGATCTCTTTTCTGATTAACAACATATACAGTAGCATAGATTCTGTAAGGACTGGGGCAGTGATTAATGTTTGCATGTGAACATTGTGTGGTTGAGCAAGAGAGAGCAAGCGGCCGACCGCTGCCATTGACTCAGACACATTTTTTCTTAGTGAGGTTTGCTGTCCTTTAAGGAGCCAGAAACACCTTTCATCCTGTGAGGACAGCACCAGTGAATGTAGTGGAGCCTGAAAAGACAGCAAGCCTTACCAGAAACACCTTAGCTTCACTTCCATTAAGGCCATTTTAAGAGTGAAAATCCAAGATGGACCCAAGAGTAATATGATATTACTTGGCTAGGAAATTATGCTTTATTCTCCCATTTTCATGTTTGCATATGATGTATAGACCACTATCAAATAATATGTGCAATGTATTGACTTTAAAGAGAAAACATTTTAAAAAAAAACAACAACAAAAAAATGTTCAGTACGTACAAGAACTCATCTATAACTTTGAAAGAGTAGTTAATCGATGAAATGTTTATGTGAGCAGAGATAACGCCTTACATTGGGACACAACTCACTGACATAATGTTATGCCAATGTTAGCATTAGCATTAGTGAACTTAGACTCAATATGATATGCTGATTATGATGTTGCCTAAGTTAAGGTAAACCTCCCCCTCGTGCACCCCCCACACAAATGTATAAATAGGCCTATTGATAATATTACTTAAATTGGACTACTCTGATGACTGGAAACACGCAATTAACGACTGGAAACACGCAATTGTGATTCCTGTCTTCAAATCTGTAGACTGCCATGTAGTCAGTAATTACACACCCATAAGCATACTCCCAGTAGTCTCTAAGGTTGCTGAGAAAGTGGTGATCAACAACTAACTGACCACATTAACAGCTGCAACCCTGGCCTTCACCCTGCCCAGTTTGGCTTTAGAAAAAACTACTCTACAGAAACAGCCATCTTACACCTAACAGAGCAAATTAGATCAGATCTTGACAAAGGTGGAGTTGTTGGAGCTGTATTCCCAGACTTGCGCGAAGCCTTTTGATACAGTTAACCACAACGTTCTTATATCTAAACTCACCAACTTCAATACAACAGACAGAGAGACAGACACAAAAACAAAACACACCAAGCACACCAAAAGGAGCAAAGTAAAATAAAAACTACATTCACACACATACTGAGCCGGAGGTCAGAGTCACGACCCGCCAGACAAATTCAAATAATTAGATGTAGTCAATATTGTGATGGAGTGAACGAAATACATTGACTGGATTACTGAACTTATTTTGAAGAACTTGTACTTTACTTTAGTATTTCCCTTTTTTGCTACTTTATACTTCCATTCCTCTACATTTTGGAGGCAAATAAACATCAAGCTTTAATAAACATATTTTATCTATATTGAGGTAAAAATAACAAACGAACAAAACAAAAAATTGCTGCTTCAGATAACCAGAAAAATGCTGACAATAGCACCTGATTATTGGCCAAGATAATAATTAGTCAACCTATAATATACAACACTACATGCATTTAAACATATGTATAATTTACTTTTTGTGGTAGTTTTGATATTTAAGTACATTTAATATCACCACATAGTCAATCAACACTGAGTAAATGAAGCTGTAAGACTTGCAGGCCTCTTTTGAGGACATACATGAGACTAAAGATACATGACAGATCTAGCATAAACAAAGTCTTACCTATTTCTTGTGTCAACAAATGGCTGTAACAGAAAATAACTGTTATCACCAATTAAAGACACAATCTCCTTCACAGATCAACAGATTCTAATCATGATCTCTTGCTCGCCTATTGTATCTCAGACTAATCTTGACACTTTGACACAAGTTGAATGATTTTGTTCTGTCCAAAAATGTCAAATTGAAGAAAACAAACTCTTGAAAAACATGCTGGTGTTTATTGATTAAAAATAGTAAGATCTGTACTATCTCACAACTCAGCACACCATGAAGTTACTTATTTTTACACTTTTTACGTAAATTGAACAATAAGATGAAGACTTTCATGTGATCAAATTATAGTGAGTCTTTTTAAGTTTAGTTCTGGAATAATTTCCTTTTTGAAAACCAAACTATTGATTTCTTGACAAAAATAAAAAGTATTTATTTGGTACTTGTACATAATATCCCTCAGAATACAGCAAAAAAACAAAAAAACATTGAGCCAAGAAAGAATGAAAGAGTAGATGCACTTTATTTTTATTGAAACGTTTTTTACATTCAGCTCATGAAAGAGTCATTTTGCCAGTTTGCTAAATTCGTCAACATCTTTCTTGTTTTGAAGTCAGAGAATATTTTAAGTTACTTGGACGTACTTCTTACAAAATTTAACATTTGGGTTTTTTCATTTATACTATTTTGTTTCTGTGTGATTGTCATGATCATAACTGTCTGAGGACATTCACAGACAAACATAAATAATAAACCACTGTTACATTTTGCAAGAAAAAAAATATGTATTGTATAATTAAGACACATGTATTGAAGGCCAATAACACAAAACCTTTCCATACAATCATCTCTTTTTTAAATCGTAAATAACCACAGATTATTGTTTGTGTGATTACTATAACTATTATTCTTATTATTATTGTCATTTTGAAATTGTTAATGGCACTTGTTTCAGAAAATTGAGCATCTCCATTGACAGCACAGATTTTGCCTGAGGGCAGGCCTGATGGTTTGATCCCTGAGCCCATAGATGAGAGCACTCAGACACTTCGGAAAGATATTCAGGCACACAAAGCATACATTGTAAATCCGTATGAGGGTTAATCTCCCTACTCTTCTTGCAATGGATGTTAAAATTATGGAGCTCAAGGTGAAGGTAAGACTCAGACTTAGCTGAATCAGGTGAAGCAGAAGTGTTTGAAGAGCCTTTCCAGCTGAGGCTTTGTCTGTTGAGGCAGACCTGGCTACCAGAGCTACACCAATGTAGGAGGCAAAGATTACTACACCAACTGACAGAAAGAGAATGCTGACATATGCATCTTCAAAATCATTAAAGATTGGTGCGAAAAACATTGCCTCCATACTGCAAAAGTCATTCATATGCAGATCAAGGGAGATTGTTGTGAACACATATAACAGCATAAAACCTCGAATGAGGATGTGAATAAAACTGAAGGCCCACACCAGAGCAATGATGATGCTCAGGCTTCTCATGGTAAAGATGGCAGCATGCCTCAGAGGATAGCACACAGCCACAAATCTCTCAAATGACATCACAGCCAAGGTGAGAGGGGAGATGCTGACAGTTAATACTGAGAGCAGAATGAGGGGACCACATACATAATATGACATATTTATCTGTAAAGAAGCCAGAGTGTAGAGCATGAGGTTCGATACCAGTGTAGCAGTATCTGCAAAGAGCAGGTTGAACAGCAGGATGTAACGGGATGTCTCACAAAACACCTGCTTTGACCTCAGGGTGAACAGCAAAACACTGTTTATGTAGAAGAAAGAACAGCTTGATCCAACAGATAACGTCCTGAACAACATTATCTCATGTGATGGTAGATACTGCAAATAAGTGGTGATATTAGCCTTTGGCTGCAACACAGACAACATTACAGAATGATATGTGAAGAAAAAAAGACTATTGGCTTGTTGTACCAGTAAACTGCAACACAAACAAAGTAAAGTTCATCATGTCAAAAAAGGCCAAAGTTATCACCACAAACACCTGTTGAGTTCAGAACGACAAATTATTTATCAAATCGAGCAGTCAAGTCAGAAAGATAGAGGACATGTTAGTTTGCACAGACAGCAGAAGTGGTGTGTTGCTGGTGTTTCCTGCAACACAAGGTATATATGCTTTGTCCTCTAACAGGGGGAAGAGGGAGGGACGGCAGCGAAGATTGACAGCAGCAGTCACAGAGATAGATACAGTGACAGAGACAGCGACAGAGACAGCGAGTTTTGAGAGTTGAGAGATTTGTGACATATAGTGTGTTTGGAGTGTATAGTAAGTGTGTTATGTAGTGTTTGGTGTAGTGTGTTGAGTGTGTAGTGTAGTATTTTTTTTGTTTAATGAGTCAAAACAATGAGGAGACTGCTGAATGTGGAGCAGGCAGGAAGGAGCTGAGGGAGCCCTGAGCCTGAGGCATTACCTGCATTTAAATGTAAATAGTTACATATAACTTTGTACATTTCAAAAACTTGGCCACAAATTTAGCAAACAACAATTTATATTTGCATTATAAGTTATAAAAACGGTTCATTAAACATATCTGTGGTATATCATGATCTCTTTTCTGATTAACAACATATACAGTAGCATAGATTCTGTAAGGACTGGGGCAGTGATTAATGTTTGCATGTGAACATTGTGTGGTTGAGCAAGAGAGAGCAAGCGGCCGACCGCTGCCATTGACTCAGATACATTTTTTCTTAGTGAGGTTTGCTGTCCTTTAAGGAGCCAGAAACACCTTTCATCCTGTGAGGACAGCACCAGTGAATGTAGTGGAGCATGAAAAGACAGCAAGCCTTACCAGAAACACCTTAGCTTCACTTCCATTAAGGCCATTTTAAGAGTGAAAATCCAAGATGGACCCAAGAGTAATATGATATTACTTGGCTAGGAAATTATGCTTTATTCTCCCATTTTCATGTTTGCATATGATGTATAGACCACTATCAAATAATATGTGCAATGTATTGACTTTAAAGAGAAAAAAATGGTAAAAAAAACAACAACAAAAAAATGTTCAGTACGTACAAGAACTCATCTATAACTTTGAAAGAGTAGTTAATCAATGAAATGTTTATGTGAGCAGAGATAACGCCTTACATTGGGACACAACTCACTGACATAATGTTATGCCAATGTTAGCATTAGCTTTAGTGAACTTAGACTCAATATGATATGCTGATAATGATGTTGCCTAAGTTAAGGTAAACCTCCCCCTCGTGCACCCCCCACACATATGTATAAATAGGCCTATTGATAATATTACTTAAATTGGACTACTCTGATGACTGGAAACACGCAATTAACGACTGGAAACACGCAATTGTGATTCCTGTCTTCAAATCTGTAGACTGCCATGTAGTCAGTAATTACACACCCATAAGCATACTCCCAGTAGTCTCTAAGGTTGCTGAGAAAGTGGTCATCAACAACTAACTGACCACATTAACAGCTGCAACCCTGGCCTTCACCCTGCCCAGTTTGGCTTTAGAAAAAACTACTCTACAGAAACAGCCATCTTACACCTAACAGAGCAAATTAGATCAGATAATGACAAAGGTGGAGTTGTTGGAGCTGTATTCCTAGACTTGCGCGAAGCCTTTTGATACAGTTAACCACAACGTTCTTATATCTAAACTCACCAACTTCAATACAACAGACAGAGAGACAGACACAAAAACAAAACACACCAAGCACACCAAAAGGAACAAAGTAAAATAAAAACTACATTCACACACATACTGAGCCGGAGGTCAGAGTCACGACCTGCGGGTCGTGACACTGCCAGATAAATTCAAATAATTAGATGTAGTCAATATTGTGATGGAGTGAACGAAATACATTGACTGGATTACTGAACTTATTTTGAAGAACTTGTACTTTACTTTAGTATTTCCCTTTTTTGCTACTTTATACTTCCATTCCTCTACATTTTGGAGGCAAATAAACATCAAGCTTTAATAAACATATTTTATCTATATTGAGGTAAAAATAACAAACGAACAAAACAAAAAATTGCTGCTTCAGATAACCAGAAAAATGCTGACAATAGCACCTGATTATTGGCCAAGATAATAATTAGTCAACCTATAATATACAACACTACATGCATTTAAACATATGTATAATTTACTTTTAGTGGTAGTTTTGATATTTAAGTACATTTAATATCACCACAAAGTCAATCAACACTGAGTAAATGAAGCTGTAAGACTTGCAGGCCTCTTTTGAGGACATACATGAGACTAAAGATACATGACAGATCTAGCATAAACAAAGTCTTACCTATTTCTTGTGTCAACAAATGGCTGTAACAGAAAATAACTGTTATCACCAATTAAAGACACAATCTCCTTCACAGATCAACAGATTCTAATCATGATCTCTTGCTCGCCTATTGTATCTCAGACTAATCTTGACACTTTGACACAAGTTGAATGATTTTGTTCTGTCCAAAAATGTCAAATTGAAGAAAACAAACTCTTGAAAAACATGCTGGTGTTTATTGATTAAAAATAGTAAGATCTGTACTATCTAACAACTCAGCACACCATGAAGTAACTTATTTTTACACTTTTTACATAAATTGAACAATAAGATGAAGACTTTCATGTGATCAAATTATAGTGAGTCTTTTTAAGTTTAGTTCTGGAATAATTTCCTTTTTGAAAAACCAAACTATTGATTTCTTGACAAAAATAAAAAGTATTTTATTTGGTACTTGTACTTAATATCCCTCAGAATACAGCAAAAAAACAAAAAAAACAAAAAAACATTGAGCCAAGAAAGAATGAAAGAGTAGATGCACTTTATTTTTATTGAAACGTTTTTTACATTCAGCTCATGAAAGAGTCATTTTGCCAGTTTGCTAAATTCGTCAACATCTTTCTTGTTTTGAAGTCAGAGAATATTTTAAGTTACTTGGACGTACTTCTTACAAAAATTAAACATTTGGGTTTTTCATTCATACTATTTTGTTTCTGTGTGATTGTCATGATCATAACTGTCTGAGGACATTCACAAACAAACAGAAATAATAAACCACTGTTACATTTTGCAAGAAAAAAAATATGTATTGTATAATTAAGACACATGTATTGAAGGCCAATAACACAAAACCTTTCCATACAATCATCTCTTTTTTAAATCGTAAATAACCACAGATTATTGTTTGTGTGATAACTATAACTATTATTCTTATTATTATTGTCATTTCGAAATTATTAATGGCTCTTGTTTCAGAAAATTGAGCATCTCCATTGACAGCACAGATTTTGCCTGAGGGCAGGCCTGATGGTTTGATCCCTGAGCCCATAGATGAGAGCACTCAGACACTTCGGAAAGATATTCAGGCACACAAAGCATACATTGTAAATCCGTATGAGGGTTAATCTCCCTACTCTTCTTGCAACAGATGTTAAAATTATGGAGCTCAAGGTGAAGGTAAGACTCAGACTTAGCTGAATCAGGTGAAGCAGAAGTGTTTGAAGAGCCTTTCCAGCTGAGGCTTTGTCTGTTGAGGCAGACCTGGCTACCAGAGCTACACCAATGTAGGAGGCAAAGATTACTACACCAACTGACAGAAAGAGAATGCTGACATATGCATCTTCAAAATCATTAAAGATTGGTGCGAAAAACATTGCCTCCATACTGCAAAAGTCATTCATATGCAGATCAAGGGAGGTTGTTGTGAACACATATAACAGCATAAAAACTCGAATGAGGATGTGAATAAAACTGAAGGCCCACACCAGAGCAATGATGATGCTCAGGGTTCTCATGGTAAAGATGGCAGCATGCCTCAGAGGATAGCACACAGCCACAAATCTCTCAAATGACATCACAGCCAAGGTGAGAGGGGAGATGCTGACAGTTAATACTGAGAGCAGAATGAGGGTACCACATACATAATATGACATTCTTATCCCTAAAAAAGCCAGAATGTAGAGCAGAAGGTTCGATACCAGTGTAGCAGTATCTGCAAAGAGCAGGTTGAACAGCAGGATGTAACGGGATGTCTCACAAAACACCTGCTTTGACCTCAGGGTGAACAGCAAAACACTGTTAATGTAGAAGAAAGAACAGCTCGATCCCACAGATAACGTCCTGAACAACATTATCTCATGTGATGGTAGATACTGCAAATAAGTGGTGATATTAGCCTTTGGCTGCAACACAGACAACATTACAGAATGATATGTGAAGAAAAAAAGACTCTTTTGGCTTATTGTACCAGTAAACTGCAACACAAACAAAGTAAAGTTCATCATGTCAAAAAAGCTCAAAATGATCACCACAAGCACCTGTTGAGTTCAGAAAGACAAATTATTCATAAGTTGAGCAGTCAAGTCAGAAAGATAGAGGACATGTTAGTTTGCAAAGACAGCAGAAGTGGTGTGTTGCTGTTGTTTCCTGCAACACAAGGTATATATGCTTTGTCCTCAGGTCAACCCCACATGATATCATTACATCATATCATTACAGATGCTTTCATCGTGCTTTCAAGTGTGAATCACTATCGGCAAGTTGTGATCAGCCCTCCTAAGCGAATCTTCAGAAACGTTAAGTACGACATTTGCAGTAACTTTATAGTGCTGATTTGACATGTGGCGTTAGCATGCTAATACTAGTTAGTTAGCCCTGTATTCAGCTTGTCATGCATTTTGCAGCCTGGTGTTATCGACACTGCTGACTGCCAATCACATCCAGGTACGTTATGATCTCTTTTCTTATCAACAACATACTCACTGATCAGGCCTAACATTACCATTGACGGGTGAAGTTAATAACACTGATTATCTCTTCATCATGGAGCCTGTAAGCTGGTGGGATATTTTAGGCAGCAAGCTAACATGTTGTCCTCAAAGTTGATGTATTAGAAACATAAAAATGGGTCAGCATAAGTATTTTAGTGAGTTTACAAGAGCCAAATTGTGATGGCTAGACTACCTGGCCAGAGCATCTCCAAAACTGCAGCTCTCGTGGGGTGTTCCTATCAGGGGCGGTTCTAGGGGGGGGGCCAACAGGGGCCAGTGCCCCCGTAACTCTGAGTCTGGACCCCCCTGACAAGGAGTCTGCATTAATAATACAATGACAGATTTCTTGCAATAACTTTGTTCTGAATGGAAAGGCAGAAATAAGGTGTCTCAGCAGTTTACTACCCAATCAAAATTGTTGAAATTGTAAACACTGCATTGTCTGAATGAGGGATTTATCCTTTTTTCCGGGTTGTATGTGCCCCCTAACAAAAAAACAGGCCCCAACCTGCCCCCCCTATCAAAACTGGTCTAGAACCGCCGCTGGTTCCTATTCTGCAGTGGTCAGTATCCATCAAAAGTGGTCAGAGGAAGGAACAGTGGTAAATGGCGACAGGGTCATGGGCGGCCAAGGCTCACTGATGCACATGTGGAGTGAAGGCTGGCCAGTGTGGTCCGATCCAACAGACGAGCTACTGTTGCTCATATCATATCAAGTTGCTGAAGAAGTTAATGCTGGTTCTGATAGAAACTTGTCAGAATACACAGTGCATCACAGTTTGTTGTGTATGGGGCTGCAGGTGCTTTGCTTGCCTGGGGAATACATGTCACCAGGATGCACTATGGGAAGAAGACAAGCTGGTGGAGGCAGTTTGATGCGTTGGGCAACATTTTGTGGTATCTGGCAGCAAGATGTTAGCAGCAGATCCTTTAAATCCTGTAAGGTGCAAGGTGGGTCCTCAATTGATCAAACTTGTTTGGCTTAAATGTTATTTCGTTTTCCCCCTAAAGTTGAAATCAGATCTTCCACCTGATAATGCATTCATTTTGTAGGTCATTTGTTTATTTCCACAAAAGGGCACGGTCTCCTCAGTCGTCCAGAAGTACTTCAGTTTCACATCATCTGACTTCAAACAAACCACCCTCCACTGTAATATGATAGCCAATCTTCTATCTATCTGTAGTTCATATAGAGCCACCAGATTTAAATTGAGACTGTTTCATGACCAGTTAACAGTTACATGTAGAATGTTTAAATTCTGATTTAAAAAAATTCAAAACTTGTCACAATTAATGTCACGTTTAAACACACTGCCAAACAAATTAAAACAAGTAAATGTTGTAAATACTGTGATGGACTGTAACTAATTACATTACTGAAGTACTTTACTTATTTTGTGGAACTTGTACTTTACTTAAGTATTTATATTGTCTGCTACTTTATGCTTTCCTTCCTCTACATTTTGGAGGCAAATATCGTACTTTTTAATCATTAGATTAATTAAAACAGTAAAGTAACTGGTAACTTTTCTGATTGCATGCTGCACCAGAAAAATGTTGACTATCGCACCTGATAATTGGCCAGGTCCATAATTGATGAACATATAACCTTCACACACTTGGACCTGTGATAACTATCCTTCACACACTTGTGGTGTATCAGTCTGTCACTGAAGGAGCTGCCCAGTGCTGTGATAGTGAGCTGCAGGGGGCGGGACTCCTTCACCAGCAGCGATGACAGCTTCTCCATCATCCTGCTCTCTCCCAACAACTGCACTGGGTCAAGAGGGCGTCCCAGGATGGAGCTGACCTTGATATGTTCATCAAGTCTCTTCCTACCTGCTGTTGAGATGCGCTGCTCCAGCAGACTGCTCTGTAGAAAATGGCTGATGCCACCACAGAGTCATACAACACCGAGTAAATGAAGCTGTAAGACTTGCAGGCCTCTTTTGAGGACATATATTTGATTAGACTAAAAATACCTGGCAGATCTAGCATGAACAAAGCCTTACCAATATTTCTTGTGACAACAAAGGGCTGTAATAGAAAACAACTGTTATCACCAATTAAAGATGAAATCTCCTTCACAGATCAACACATTTTAATCTTGATTTAAACCGATTAACCTTTTTTAAACCTACATGTGTACTACTGTTCTTGAATACTATCTCTTGTTAGTATGACTGCTCATTAATAGAATCTCAGACTAACATCTCTCTTATTTGAAATCAGAGAGTGTTTGAAGTTACTTGTGCACATTTTTTTTTTAACCTACATTCTTTTTATTGTTTTCACAACATTACAAAGAAATTCAAAGAAATACAACTGAAGTAATCTTTGGTGGGCATCTTGAGAACCTGACTGGAAGTATTCATCTTCTAATTTCTTTATTTTGGTTTCTAATGATTTTGTCTTCTTGTAGGTTTCTTTGGCTTAAGAGCTAGTAATGTTCATTATTTGTCCCATAATAAAGGCCTTAAATGATTCCCATATGATACTCCCTCAAGTTTCTATCGTATTTGTTTCATAATAGTATTTAATCTGTTCATCTAAGAAAGTTACAAAGCCAGTATCTGCCAACCATGTTGTTTTAAATCTCCAATTGGGAATATCACTAGACAAATTGGGATCATAATAGACTGAGGAGTTTGGTCGTGGTCTGACAGGAGTATGGCGTCATAGAAACCCCCTTTATTTAACATTTTAGTAGTGTTGAAATCAGAAAGAAATCTATGCAAGAATACGACTGGTGTGTACCAGAGAAACACAAATATTGTTTCCCATTGGGATTATCTTCCCTCAAAACATCAATTAGACTAATTTCTTTCATGAAATGATGAATTACACCCCTGCTTCTCGGATGTGACTGGTCAACTCCCGAACTTTTGTCCTCCTGTGGATCTAAGGTGCAATTAAAATCACCTGCCATAATACAAGCACCAGATAAAGAAGCAATAGTAAGAAATATGTTTTGGAAAAAGTTGGGTTCATCTGCGTTTGGAGCATATACATTTATCCGAGTAACTTGTTCCCTGAGAATCCTCCCCTGAATAATCAAGTATCGCCCTGCCTTACCTTTGATAACGTTATGAATTTGTAGTGGAATAGAGTCATGGATCAAAGTCATGACACCCCTTGCCTGAGAGGGAAAGGGAGCTGACAGAATTTTACCGTTTCACCCCCTCCTCATTTTAAGCTCATCCTCATGTGCCAGGTGGGTTTCTTGAAGGAATACTATATTGGATTGTAATGTTTTAATCCTGTTTATAACTTACTTGACCTTTTTTCATAGCCCTCTGCAGTTCCAGGATGTAATTCTAACCTTAAGATCAACAGACACATTACATAACTGTTTTGAATCTTCCCAACACTTTCAGTAATTTCAGACCAAACAGAGAAGAAAAGAACAAAAAACTAAATTATTCCCCTCGGCCATCATTAATCCACCTGAATGTTACCATCCTATATTGGACTAGAATCCAGAAACTGTCGTATGCACAAAAGAAATCTGATGTATCAAAGTGTGCGTACGCATGGACCCAAGCACTTTTCCTTTGTACATCCCAATCAACGTTGAACTGAGCACACATGTAGAAGTGCTAAACTCCTCCCTGTCCACGCCCCAATTTAAATATGCAAATCAATTGAAATAGGGCCTGCACCGGGGATTCCCTCTCTGCACCATCAGATTTACACGATGAGTAAAGGGAAGAAGCGCAACTTCAACGAGTCTTAGCTCAAAATTCTATTAAATGAAGTGGAGACCCGAGGAGCTGTGTTTTTTGGTAGCCTCTCTTCAGGGATAAACACAAAAAAAAAGAGAAAGTTGAGTGGGAGCGTGTGTGTGAGGCAGTGAACGCTGTGGGGTCAGAGCAGCGCACACCCACTGAAATAAAAAAAACAAAGGTCCGACGTGAAGGTGGAGGTGAAGCGGAGGATTTCGGCCCACCGCTGAAGCGTGACTGTAACGGGCGGGGGGACAGGAGGGGAGGAACTGACCCCCTTTGATCAGAGAGTGGCAGCTATTGTGGGTGACACAGCTCTAACTGGAGTTGTGGGGGCCCATGAAGGCGACACAGATCATCCCCAAGGTACTGTGTTCAACTCAGAAATGTTGTCATTATACTGGTCGTACAATAGGCTGCTCACATTACACATGCTCGTGCATAAAGTTGCCAGGATATAAACACATTGACCTCATGTTTAATTACTTCATTTTTTATTATTATTTCTGAATAGATGATGAGCCAGGAGAGGGCTCCTCCATCTGCACCGCGCGCCCTGGCGTCTCTACCAGCACCTCCACCGGCCCTTTACACCCTGGTGTCTCCCCCGGCTCCTCCACCAGCACCTCCACCGGCACCTCGCACCCTGGCGTCTCCACCGGCTCCTCCACCAGCACCTCCACCGGCACCTCGCACCCTGGCGTCTCCACCGGCTCCTCCACCAGCACCTCCATCTCCATCTGCACCATGCTCCCCGGCGTCTCCACTGGCTCCTCCAGCACCACGTGCCCTGGCCAGCTGCTGACGTCCGCCCGACTGGCCGTGTCCTCACACAGGATGTGCTTGAATCACAGGAGGAAATAGTGAGAGCAATCCGTGGCGTCAGTGATTGTCTAGATCAAATTGTAAATGTCCTGGGAGATATTTGCAATGCAATAAATGCACTTAAAAACTAAATTGTGTCCTTGCCTCTTTACATCGTTGAAAGCAGATGCTGCCAGGCCCGTATCGCTTCCCGGGGTTGGTCGAGGTTGACAGGTCTGGCGTCCGGTTCCTCTGGTGGGGGGATGTGTTCTGGCAGTGGTATGCCATGGCGGTGTGCCACGTTGTGCAGGACACCACAGGCCAGCACAATGCAGCACACCCTCTCAGGTGTGAACAGCAGCATCCCCCCTGACCTGTCTAGACAGCGCCAGCACCCCTTCAATAAGCCAATTGCCCTCTCCACCACTGCCCGAGTTCGAGAATGGCGGTTGTTGTATCTCCTCTCTTGGTCGGTGTCGGGGTTAGTGAGAGGGGTCAACAGCCACGTTCTCAGGGGGGTAACCACTGTCCCCTGGAGGCAAATGAAGGTAGAATACAACATGTGAAATAGATTTAGTTTCCTTTGTTCATGCACCACTTGATTGAATCACTATTACTTTTTTAAAGATTTTTTTTTTATATATAAATAATCACACACACTACCGTTCATGGGAAACAAACAGAAGGACAAAACAACTTCATTACAAGGATTGACAAGACTGATCACACTTATATTAATGAGTGCAGAAGTGCGCCGTGGCTACTGCAGTGTGACATTTCCAACTTTATGCACGCGTTTATTGACACAAATACTGAACACAAGGAGACAAAAAAGGGCTTGTTAGATAGCTCTGCCACTCTATGTTCACCAGGGAAAAACAAATACACATACTTGAATGCACGTGCCCAAATGGGCATTGTGCTGGTTTAAATTTGGGGCACAATTAAACGGATAAATTATTTACTCACTGAGAAGCCACCCACCGTGCACGTGCCAGCCTCCAGCCTGTTACCAACCATGCTATTGGTATGAATGAACGAGTCATGCGTTGAACCAGGCCACCTTGCCACAATGTTGGTGAGCTGCATTTGCGCATCACATATTATTTGAACATTTATTGAATGAAAATGTTTCCTGTTCACAAAAACAAATTCATCCTGTGATGGTGCTTTTATAGCAACATGTGTGCAGTCAATAGCTCCCATTATGTTAGGGAAACCAGCTCTTGCTGCAAATTGCACTTTAATGTTGGCCTGTTCAACAGCATTGTATGGGAATTTGATGTACCTGGATGACATTCTTATGATCCCGTCCCACACAGCTGGCATGGCTCGGCTCAGAGTGGACTGGCACACTCCTGACCGGTCAGTCAGTTCCCTCTGGAAGGCTCCTGTTGCCAGAAACCCAAGAGTGGTCAGCACCTGTGTGGGCACGGACAACCCCGGGCTCCTGGCTGCGTTTCGTTCTAGGGCCGACCGCAGCTCTGCGCACAGCTCCAGTAACACTGGCCTCGGCAACCTAAAACAACTCATGAGCCAGTTGTCGTCATTTGCCAACAGATCTTCCCGTTCTCTAAACACCCTCTCGCATCTGATATAACCATTTGCGATGTCTTCTAACAAGGCCAAGGCTGCCATTGTTAATGCCATTTTTTCGTCACTTTGCAGATGCTTTTATATCCATCCATATGATTGCAAACACATGTGTGTTAATTGTCCATTAATGTGTCTCTGATGTGCACATTAACAGTTTCCCAGCATCACCTCTAAGTGTCGCCAAAGGAACAATAGCTGTAGAAACGTGCTATGTTGATGTAAAAAAAAAAAAAAAAAAACAGAATAAGTGTAACTACTCTGCTACTGCGAAATAAATTTCTTTTAAAGCAACCCAGCAATGAAAAGGGCTTCCACATTTGCTTAATTAAACAGTGCATATTAAACCAGAGTATTATTATTATTATTATTATTATTATTATTAATATTAATATTATTATTTATGATAATAATAATAATAATAATACATTTAATTTTTATAGCGCCTTTCAGGGTACCCAAGGACACTTAATAAAATGGAACAAACAAAACAAAGAATAAATGGATAAACAAAAAA
Source organism: Sparus aurata (assembly GCF_900880675.1). Lineage (NCBI taxonomy): Eukaryota > Metazoa > Chordata > Actinopteri > Spariformes > Sparidae > Sparus > Sparus aurata. Next base: position 33,609,086 of record NC_044199.1, on the reverse strand, counting down.
TACATATAAGATTAAAAAAATTGAAAAGTTGATTGATTTGGCTGGATCTAGAGCTGATAGGCTTGATTAAAAAGATGGGTTTTTAAGTCTTTTTTGAAAGTCTTCAGAGAAATCTGTTAGCGGATTTCAGCTGTGTGTGCCTGATGAGTGCAGCGTCCGGGACTGGGTGTAGGGGTGGAGGAGGTCAGACAGATATTGGGGGGCGAGGGAATGGAGAGATTTATAGGTCAGGAAGAGAATTTTGTAGGTGATGCGTGATTTAACTGGGAGCCAGTGAAGGCGGATGAGAGTGGGGGTGATGTGTTGCCAGGGCTTGGTGCGGGTGACGACCCTGGCAGCAGAGTTCTGCACATACTGGAGCCTATCCAGGGTTTTGGAAGGGAGCCTGGACAGGACTCCATTGCAGTAGTCCAGGCGGGAGGTGATGAAGGCATGGATGAGGGTCTCAGCCACAGGTTCAGAGAGAGAGGGCCGGAGTCTGGAGATGTTTTTGAGATGGTAAAAAGCTGATTTTGTAATGGATTTTATGTGTGATTGGAAAGATAGTGTGGAATCAAGGATGACACCCAGGTTGCGGACTTCCGTGGATGGGGATATAGAGCAGCTGCCCATCATCCAGGAGAAGATCTCCAACCTTCTGGAGCAGCGCCTTGGAGGCCACAACCATGAGCTCTGTTTTATTGGTGTTTAATTTGAGTAGATTTGATGTCATCCAGAGTTTTAAATCATGTAGGCAGTTGACGAGTGACTGTGGGGGTAGCTGGGTGAATGGTTTGGTGCAGAGATATAATTGAGTATCATCAGCATAAGAATGGAAGTTGAGACCGTGTACGCGAATTATCTGACCAAGGGGAAGCATGTAGATAGTGAAGAGGAGGGGTCCAAGCACAGAGCCTTGAGGCACGTCCTTGTTGACTGCAGCTGAGGTGAACTGGAGTTTCCAATGGTGACAAACTTTTTCTTGTTTGTTAAATATGACTGGAACCAGGAGAGTGCTGTACCGGTGAGACCAAGGTAGTCAGATAGGCGGGTAAGGAGGATGGTGTGGGAGATTGTGTCGAAGGCTCAGTCCAGGAGGATCAGAATACTGATGTGGCCAGAATCTGCAGCGATGAGGAGGTCGTTGGTGATCTTGATGAGGGCAGTTTCTGTGCTATGCCGTGCCCTGAAGCCAGACTGAAGGGGTTCATAGAGCTCATGGTTGGACATGTGCTGCTGGAGTTGGGCGGCAACTGCTCTTTCCAGGATTTTGCTTAGGAAAGGAAGGTTGGAGATTGGCCGGTAGTTATGTAAGTCATCTGGGTCCAGACCTGGCTTCTTGAGGATGGGGGTGACTGAAGCTGTTTTGAAGGTGGACGGTACAATGCCAGATTCTAGGGATGAGTTGATAATTTCCATTATGAGGGGGCATAGGGCAGGCAGTGAAGATTTCACTAGAGTTGTTGGCTCGGGGTCCAGAGAGCAGGTGGAGGCTTTTGCCTGGGAGACCAACTTAGCTACAAAAAATAGAGTCCACAGGAGAGAAGGAGGAGAAAGAGCACTGGGGCAAGCAAACAGTGGGAGGATCAGCTATCTGTGTCAGAGGTGCATGTGGTAGGGTGGTGGCAGATGCTAGGAGTCGCTGGTGAATGGTAGCCACCTTTTCCTGGAAGAAGTCCAGGAACTTGAAACAGAGGTCAGGGGCACCAGAAAGCTGGGGCACATCGAGAGGGCTAAGGAGCCGGTTAATGGTGGGGAATAACATTCTGGGGTTATTTTGCTGGTCTCCAATGAGAGTGGTGTAGTAGTTTGTTTTAGCCTTGGAGAGAGCTTCTTTATAAGACCTAACACGGTCTTTGTAGGCTTCATGGTGGACGGTGAGGCCAGATCTTTTATAGAGCCTCTCCAGGCGGCGACCAGTAGTCTTAAGGGTGCGGAGTTCAATGGTGAACCAGGGGGCAGAATGGGTAAATGACACAGTCCGGGTTTTAAGAGGGGCAAGGGAGTCAAGACCCCAGGAGACAGCAGTATTATAGTGGGCCACCAGCCCATCCAATGAGGAGTCGAGGGGATCAGAGGCCAGGTGGGTTTCCAGGATGTTGGTCAGGGCCAGAGTGTTCACTGTCTTGATGTTCCTGAATGTAATGTTTCGACTTATGCGCTGCTTGGGCACAGGGACAGGAACAGTGAAGAGGACAGCATAGTGGTCAGAAACAGCGAGGTCCAGGCATTGTAGATGGGAGGGAGCTGTGCCAGTGGAGCACACCAGATCCAGTGTGTGGCCTTTGACATGGGTGGGACCTTTAACATGCTGTGTGATGTTGAAACAATCCAGGAGTGACAGGAATTCAGAGGCAAAGGGGCAGCTGGTGGAGTCCACATGGATGTTGAAATCACCAAGCAGGAGTGTAGATGTAGACATAGAGCAGATGGAGGTGAGTAGCTCAGACAGCTCAGACAGGAAAGTGGAGGAGGCTTTTGGAGGGCGGTAGATGAGGACAACCTGTAGCTGTGTATGCCCAGCCACAGAGAAGGCTGCACATTCAAATGAGGTGACACTCAGCACTGGAAGTCGTTTAACCAGGATGTTGGCTCGATGTATGTGCCCACCACCACGGCCCTTAGAGCGGGGCTTCTGAATGTAAACATAGCCTGGGGAGTGGCTTGATTCAGAGTTAAGAAGTCCTGCTGATGCTGCCATGTCTCCGTTAGGCAGAGAAAGTTAATTTTCCTGTCTGTGATGATGTCATGGATGAGTAGTCCTTTTGTTGTTTAGTGAACGTGGATTTAGCAGCATGAAAGCTGCAGTGTTGTTCTCAAAGAGCATTGTTCCTTATCATAGACCGGGGATGGAGAGTGATCAGAACTCAGTGTAACTTAAACTCTTTTAGCTTCTTTTAGCTTAACTCTAACTATTGTGCGCCTCTGCTGTCATGTCTTGGTAGAACCTCGCCGGCTGATTCTTGTAGAGGACCTGCCTTTTCGCCCACACTGCTCTCATAGTGCTTATTTGTCTTTGTAATTAAAAAAACTTCATTATGAGGGTTCTGGGTGCGTAATTTTCTCCCGGAGCAGCACCAGCTCCAGTGCCTCCAGTATCCAGCTCTCCAGGAATCCACAGGTGTCTTCACCCTCCGCGCCCTCAGGTAGATTAACCAGCCTTACATTGGAGCGACGTGAACAAGTTTCTTCCAAGTCTTAATTTTTCCCCACTAGATTTTTCACCTTCCCTTGGAGCACAGTCACATCGTCTTCTGTTGTTGAGGTTCTCGTCTCCGGCTGTGTGATTCTTTTCGAGCAGTCTGTAATGTCTCTCCTTACATTTTCAATTGCGGACATGATGTCATCAAATTTGGGCAAGAACTCAGTCTTCATGGTGTTAATAGCTGCCAGTATTGTTGTCAAGGAGGTACTGGACTCTTCCCTGGCAGTAGTAGTGTCTCCCTCCAGCTGTTTTTGGAGGCTAGCGCTAGGGGCGGGGCGAGTGCTAGCAGTGGGGCTAACGCTAGCTTCGATGGTCTCGTTGTTAGCGGTGAGCTTAGCCTTGGCAGTTGAAATTGTGTAGTTAGTCAGGTCGGTTTGTTGTGTACAGTCGCAATTTGTCCTCCTTTGTTTCATCTGTATTTTCTTGAACCTTAATGTTGCGTTGGGCTGCATGACACATAGAATTAAGCTTTTAGAAAGGATTTGAAGGGTTGAGTATCTGAGCAGTCTTACACGCATCTACTCAGCAAGCCGCCATAAGTCTCCTTGTACATACTTTTTACCCAATTTAACATTTGTGTTTTTCATCTATACAGTTTTATGTCAGTGTGATTGTCATTATCATAACTGTCTGAGGACATTTCAGAGACAAACAGAAATAATAAATCACCATTACATTATGCAAGTAGGACAAATTTGTTAAATTAATAATTAAGAGACATGTAATAAAGCCAATAACAAAACATTTTTCCATACAATTATCACTTTTGTAAATGATGAATAACCGAGGATTATAGTTTTTTTTATTATTGTTATTATTATTGTCCTTTTTAAACATTTAGCAACCAGGGAGTCACATGATCATGGCTGGCTGAAGACGTGTTTTCGCTGAGCTCCCGCTCCCACATGATTTTATTAAATTTGTCTGTAAGTTAGTGCTCCTTTCTGGACCTATCACATCAATATAGTGCTGAAAGATCTAGTGACAAGAAGAAAGGTGACGGTTTGATAATTTACAATGTCGAAACAAACGAAAATTCAGTCACGAAAATGGGCTAATCCTGCAGCTGCTGATGCTAGCCAAGCAACAAACTCTCCACCGCGAGTTGACAAGGCTTCACCAACTACGGAAACCACTGCTTTGATTCACGAGGTAACTCAAAGTTTCAGCGACTTTATGGAGGAGAAACTTTCAAAATTTTCTGAGGCACTGGAAAAAATTTCCACAACTTTAGAGAGCCAGTCCAAACGCATCTCTGCCACAGAGCAGCAAGTCTCGGACGTGGTGGCTGACCTGGAGACCAGGCTCGCCGAAGCAGAAAATAAAATGAAGCAAATGGCTGATAGCATGTATGGCATGGTGAACCGAAGCAGACGAGACAATGTTTGTGTCCTTAATCTAGAAGAGGGTACGGAGGGGAAACGTCTGATACAGTTTTTTTAATCCTGGCTGCCTATAGTACTCGGCCTGACGGCGAGCCCCGAGACTAAAAGCCGCATTAAAATTGACAGCGCTCACCGCAGCCTGGGACCGCGGGGAGCACGTCCCCGGCCAGTGGTTATCAAACTCCACCACCCCAGGGACAAACTGAGGATAATGGCAGCGGTAAGGGGGCAAATTAACTTGGAATATGAAGGAAAGCGGATCTTCATCCATCAGGATCTGTCTCCTGCGGTTCGAGAGAAGCGTTGCGCTTTTAATGGAGTGTACCAAGCCTGAATAGACAAGGGAGTCCATTTCAACATGCGCTACATGGCTAAACTCACCATCAACCACAACGGCACGGAGCATAGGTATGAAATGCAGAGATGCAGAGAACTTTCTTAATAAACTGGAATAATCTGAAGGAGGGCTCTGGACTGTGACTTGTCTACTGTGGGATGACATGACCACACACCAATAGTGACTGAGTAAGTTTACTTGTATTCATACTGAAGTAGCCTATTCTGTTTAACAGAATATCAGTGTTATATAATAAAGAAACGGCACACTCAGTCTGTTTAATACTGTAAAAGGTTTCATAGTAGAAATGACTCAGTTAAAGGAATAGTTCGTGTTTTTTGAAGTGGGGTCATATAAAGTACATATCTATAGTCGATCTGTTTCCTACCGTAATCACCAATCAGCGCAGCCTCAGTTTGGAGAAGTAGAGAGCCGCTCCAGCCCAGAGGCTCAGCTTTGTACTGCAGCGAACAGGGTCCAGGGAAAAAGTGAAATTTAACTACCTAAAACAAGGCTCACGAAGTTTAATCCATTCGAAAAATCTATAAAAGGTGTATGTTTTATAGAGAAAATTCACACCGCTTTACATCGCCGTCAGACTGGCCTTTCTTTTGGCACTACATTTTCTCAACCATAGAGCCTCCGTATCCCTTTATGAGCATCATTTTCCTTTATCACCAGGCAAGTAATCTACACTATGACTAACATAAAAATTGTTACACTGAACCTCAAAGGTATCAATCACGTGGTGAAGAGACGTAAAATACTTTCTATGCTCAAAAAAGATAACGTACAAGTGGCATTATTTCAAGAGAAAATGTGATTGGGTTGGCCAAACAGACTCTTCTTCTTTTAACTCTAAGAGTAGGGGGGTAGCAATACTTATCAATAAACATGTGGCATTTAAACTAGATAAAGTCATACACCATACAGAGGGAAGGTTCCTGGTCATTACTGGGTGTCTGTATGGTGAACATATTCTTATAGGAAGCATCTATGCCCCCAACACCTTTGACTGTTCTTTTTACTCTCAGTTATCGGCCAATATCTCTTCTATTTGTCCTTCACTAGTAATAATTGGAGAGGATTTTAATTGTGTTTTGGCCCCAGAAATCAATCATAGTCCACCTAGTGCCCTACCTCTCTCCAAGATGGCTAGGGCCACGAGGAAGCTCTGTTTTGATCTCGGCCTGTTTGATGCATGGAGGATTATTAATCCACACGAGAAAAATTTTACTTTTTTCTCCTATCCTCATCAGTCCTTCTTAAGAATTGATTATATATTTGTTTCACGATTAGCTCTCGACAGAACCAATGCTCTATTAGCGTATGTGCCCTATCAGCCCATTCATCAGTCACTATCGATTTTATACCACCTTATTATGACCCCACATCCAGACACCAGCATCTAAATCCATATCTCCTGAGTAATCTTACATTTTTAAGATATTTAGAATCACGATGGGATCTTTTTATTTTTTACAAACGTTACACGTGACGTCTCTGCTTCAACCTTATGGGAAACAGGTAAAGCCTTCCTGAGGGGTGCCATAATATCGTATTCAGCTGCAAAGAAAAAAAGGACATCAGGAAAACAAATAGAACTCGAACAGCACATTACATCACTTGATAGAGAGTTCAAAGCTACCTCTTCAATATCTGTTTTTAAAAGATTAGAAGCGGCACGACCTGCTTTTGATCAACTGCTAACCCAAAAAGCAGAATCAGCAACATTCTTTGCTAAACATGGATTATTTTAATCTGTAATAAACCTGGTAGGAAAGTCCCTGGCCCCGACGGATTCAGCCCCGAATTTTATAAGAAGATGGCAAAGTCAGTGGTGGGACCTTTGACCAACATGTTTATTGAATCATTTGAAAGAGGCACGCTTCCACCAACTCTAAATCAGGCCCACATCTCTTTGATTTTAAAGAAAGATAAGTCCCCGGACCGATGTGCTTCCTGCAGACCGATAAGCTTACTCGGGGTTGACGGCAAGTTACTATCAAAACTCCTGGCTAGAAGATTGGTGGAGGTGCTACCTGTTTTAGTTAAACCAGACGAGACAGGGTTTGTTAAAAATAGATATTCTTATTCAAATTTTTGCAGGCTCCTGAACGTAATACAGTTTCCACATAGTCAGCGCCGTCGTATAGGGGGAAAAAGGTGATGACAATTCTAAGGGCCCACAGCCCGCTATAGGGCCCACACACAGCCCCCAGTAGCCTCTATGACAAAATGGTTATGCATACACTTAACTAATATATATTCATACAAATGAATCCGAATTAAAACAAAGCCACAAGTCATACAATATTCTAATTTTAATCATTTCAATAACCCCCTTAGCCCCTTCTTAAAAAATGGTTTGGTCCACACCGTGGTTCATTCTTCCCATGGTTCTTCCTCATCAGAATTAAGTGAGCGTGAGCGAACTCCAGCAGGGTTAGGATACCCACCAAAAAGCACAAGTCCGGACACCAGAAGAGAGTTGAGAAGGAGGCCAGGAGTAGGAGCAGCAGAGCAGGAGCAGCAGAGCAGGGGCCCAGGACATCAACAACTTATTTTCTAAGAATGGTGAGAGTAAAACTACCGAGGGCGGCTGAAACAATTAACCTACTTGTTCATTACTTTAATGTCTGTAACAATACCTTTGACGGGGCGCAGGCTGGAGCCTACGTTAGCTGTCATCTGGCCGCGCTACACTCTGGACAAGTCGCCAGTTCATTGTAGAGCAACGGTTCCTAGAGTAGCTATAACTGAGCGTGACTAATTTAGGGGCTACTACAGTGACTGTGTGTTTCACACATATCACTGTCGGACAGTGCTCCAGTATGCGCCCATTCAGAGGCTGCATTGAATTGTATTATGACGCATTCAAGTTCTACTCAGTGATTATGAGCATCTGACGAAGGTCAGTTACGTTATCATGATGTGTTCAATGTCGTCTTGTAAAATGTGTTATTAGTGGGACACTTGAATAGCCTAAATACAAAAAAGTTAAATGTTCAAAGATTTGTTTGTTTTCATAGCAGTATAAAATAAAAGACACCATAATAGCTGACAACAACAAAGTAAACAAGACTATTTAGAATTCTGGACAGTTTACACCGACTTTTGAATGGTCTAAAAATATTTTTTGCCTGGTAAAGTGAAGCTGTCCACCTAGAGCTATGGTACTAAGAAGCCCATTTAGATTTTGTCCAAGAATAGGTTAGTTCTGCATCAGTTTTTCCATTAAAAATAACATATAATGTTTACAATATATATAATGGAACAATAAACCTTTATGCTCTGCTGCTCCGGAATCAGCAGTAGCTGCTTCATCTGAGTTTGACCCCACAGCAGACGGTCAGCCCAGCAGTCCAATGATGCCTTTGATGGTGTGTGAGTGATGTGATGGGGTTTTATTGGGAGACAATGATAAGAATTTCACTCTAAGCTAATGATGTGTTGCTGTTTATTACTAACCCAGAGAGTTCTATCCCCATCTTGTTATCAAGCATTGGTCAGTTTGTTCAGATTTCAGGGTACAGAGTTAATTATAGCAAGTTGGAAGCTATGCCATTGGGCAACTTTGAAGACCGGGCAACCCTGGCTGTTTTTCCATTAAAAATAACATATAATGTTTACAATATATATAATGGAACAATAAACCTTTATGCCCTGCTGCTCCAGAATCAGCAGTAGCTGCTTCATCTAAGTTTGACCCCACAGCAGACGCTCAGCCCAGCAGTCCAATGATGCCTTTGATGGTGTGTGAGTGATGTGATGGGGTTTTATTGGGAGACAATGATAAGAATTTCACTCTAAGCTAATGATGTGTTGCTGTTTATTACTAACCCAGAGAGTTCTATCCCCATCTTGTTATCAAGCATTGGTCAGTTTGTTCAGATTTCAGGGTACAGAGTTAATTATAGCAAGTTGGAAGCTATGCCATTGGGCAACTTTGAAGACCGGGCAACCCTGGCTGTTTTTCCATTAAAAATAACATATAATGTTTACAATATATAATGGAACAATAAACCTTTATGCCCTGCTGCTCCAGAATCAGCAGTAGCTGCTTCATCTAAGTTTGACCCCACAGCAGACGCTCAGCCCAGCAGTCCAATGATGCCTTTGATGGTGTGTGAGTGATGTGATGGGGTTTTATTGGGAGACAATGATAAGAATTTCACTCTAAGCTAATGATGTGTTGCTGTTTATTACTAACCCAGAGAGTTCTATCCCCATCTTGTTATCAAGCATTGGTCAGTTTGTTCAGATTTCAGGGTACAGAGTTAATTATAGCAAGTTGGAAGCTATGCCATTGGGCAACTTTGAAGACCGGGCAACCCTGGCTGTTTTTCCATTAAAAATAACATATAATGTTTACAATATATATAATGGAACAATAAACCTTTATGCCCTGCTGCTCCAGAATCAGCAGTAGCTGCTTCATCTGAGTTTGACCCCACAGCAGACGCTCAGCCCAGCAGTCCAATGATGCCTTTGATGGTGTGTGAGTGATGTGATGGGGTTTTATTGGGAGACAATGATAAGAATTTCACTCTAAGCTAATGATGTGTTGCTGTTTATTACTAACCCAGAGAGTTCTATCCCCATCTTGTTATCAAGCATTGGTCAGTTTGTTCAGATTTCAGGGTACAGAGTTAATTATAGCAAGTTGGAAGCTATGCCATTGGGCAACTTTGAAGACCGGGCAACCCTGGTTAATTTCCCTTTCAGATAGTCACCTTTGGGCTTCACTTACCTGGGCATCAGAGTATCAGCAAATATTAAAGAGCTGTATAAATTAAACTTAACACCAACCCTGGCAGCAGCAAATAGTGATCTCAACAGATGGTTTGATGTCCCTCTGTCATGGATGGTAGGATTAGACTGGTACAGATGAATGTGCTCCCCAGAATATTATATCCAATGCAAATGTTACCACTAAGGATTACTAGGAGAACTAATTTAGATATCGAAAGATCTCTCTCAAATTTTCTATGGCATGGGAAGAAACCCAGACTAAAGATGAAGACCCTACAATTACCAATAGAAAAGGGGGGTCAGGCCCTTCCCACTTTCTTTATTTTAATTGGGCTTGTCATGCTAGGATAATATCAGGCTGGCTCAAACATTTTATTCATCAGGAGACACACATGGATGCTTGGTGTTGTGCCCCTTTCTCCTCCCTCTGCTTTATTTTAACTGAAATGAGTAAACTTCCTACTGAGGTTAAAGATAATGTCATCATGCTAAGTACGCTTAAGATCTGGTGTGATGTCGCATACTGGCAGGGGAGGTTTCTCAACAGCTTTACAACCTTTAACTCAAAATAAGGCCTTTCCTCCTGGTGAAGGAAAAAGTATTTTCGGTGACTGGTACTCAAGGGACCTGAGATTTATAGCAGACTTATTTGAAAATGGTAATTTTTCATCATTCATACAGCTTCAGACTAAATACAGAATACCACAAAATCACTTTTTTGGTTTCCTCCAGGTGAGACACTTTGTAAAAACTAATCTTATACTCCCAACAGACCAACCAATAGCCTAGTTGATATCTTCCGTATTAATTTTAATTTAACTGCCATGAACAGTAAAAAATTTATTTCCCTGTTTTATGCAAAACTATATTCTGTTAATGTTAATTTCCTGTCATTGTCAGCAGGTATATGGAGCACAACGCACCCCTCACTTTCTCACCAAAATAAATCTCCAGATTTCCCCCATATGTGTGAAGTGTAAAAAAGATGTAGGAACATACTATCACTGTATTTGGCAGTGTCCCTTGATAGCCAGATACTGGAAAAATATCACTAAGAAGCTCAGCTCAATCTTCCACAAAACAGTAAAGCTGGAACCAGACTTATTCCTTCTGAATGTGCCTATGGGGCAGCTTTTATTATCTGCAGGACAGCGAACATTAATGGGTAAACTTCTCCTTTTGGCGAGGAGATGTGTTCTGTTTCAATGGATAAAAGAAAAAACCCCTTCGGTCACACAGTGGTACAGGGAAATATTCAAGGTTTTTCATATGGTGCTATGCCTCAGTGCTACGTTAAAGGGCAATGACAATTTGTTTTATAGTGTATGGCAACCTTTCCTGAATTACCTTCCCGGTGTCCCCATGTAAACTTTTTCTTTGTACGTTGTATAATGTGCAAGTCATGTATGTGAATTAGTGTATTTTTGTTTTGCAGGCTGGCTGTATCTGTGCTGTATGGTTCATTGTTTGTCTTTTTGTAAAATCAATAAAATGTATTACAAAAAAACCAAAAATGTTTAGCAACATGTTGTAAAATTCTGAAAAGCGGAGTGTGTATTGAAAAAGCATCAACTTGAAATTGTTACTGGCTCTTGTTTCAGAAAAGTGAGCATCCCCATCGACAGCCCAGATTTTGCCTGAGGGCAGGCCTGATGGTTTTATCCCTGAGCCCATAGATGAGAGCGCTCAGACATCTTGGAAGGATAGTCAGGGACACAAAGCATACATTGTAAATTCGCATCAGAGCTAATCTCCCGACTTCTCTAGCACTGGCAGTTATAATGGTTGATCCAAAGGTGGAGGTAAGAATCAGGCTCAGTTGAATCAGGTGAAGCAGAAGTGTTTGAAGAGCCTTTCTAGCTGAGGCTTTGTCTGTTGAGGCAGACCTGGCTACCAGAGCTACACCAATGTAGGAGGCAAAGATTACTACACCAACTGACAGAAAGAGAATGCTGACATACGCTTCCTCAAAATTATAAAAGATTGGTGCGAAAAACATTGCTTCCTGACTGCAAAAGTCATTCATATGAAGATCAAGGGAGGTTGTTGTGAACACATATAACAGCATAAAACCTCGAATGAGGATGTAAATAAAACTGAAGGACCACACCAGAGCAATGATGATGCTCAGGCTTCTCATGGTAAAGATGGCAGCATGCCTCAGAGGATAGCACACAGCCACAAATCTCTCAAATGACATCACAGCCAAGGTGAGAGGGGAGATGGTGATAGTTAAAACTGAGAGCAGAATGAGGGAACCACATGCATAATAGGACATTTTTATCCGTAAAGAAGCCAGAATGTAGAGCAGAATGTTCGACACCAGTGTAGCAGTATCTGCAAAGAGCATGTTGAACAGCAGGATGTAACGGGATGTCTCACAAAACACCTGCCTTGACCTCAGGGTGAAAAGCAAAACACTGTTAATGTAGAAGAAAGAACAGCTTGATCCCACAGATAACATGCCGAACAACATTATCTCATGTGATACTTGATACTGCAAATAAGTGGTGATATTAGCCTTTGGCTGCAACACAGACAACATTACAGAATGATATGTGAAGAAAAAAAGACTCTTTTGGCTTATTGTACCAGTAAACTGCAACACATACAAAGTAAAATTAATCATGTCAAAGAAGCTCAAAATTATCACCACAAACACCTGTTGAGTTCAGAAAGACAAATTATTCATCAGTTGAGCAGTCAAGTCAGAAAGATAGAGGACATGTTAGTTTGCAAAGACAGCAGAAAGGATGTGCTGCTGGTGTTTCCTGCAACACAAGGTATATATGCTTTGTCCTCAGGTCAACCCCACATGATGTCATTACATCAGCATCTTGTTCACATCAGAATTTAGTAATGTAACTCTTTACCACTAATAACAGTTACAGACGCTTTCAAGTGTGAATCACTATCGGCAAGCATTGATCAGCCCACCTTAGCAAATCTTCAGAGAAGTTAAATAAGACTTTATAGTGCTGATTTTACATGTGGTGTTAGCATGCTAATACTAGTTAGTTAGCCCCGTATTCATCTTGTCATGCATTTTGGTGCTTGGTGCTATCGACACTGCTGATTGCCAATCAAATCCAGGTACATTATTATTTCTTTTCTCAATAACAACATAGTCACTGACCGTAATCATTATTACCACTGACAGGTGAAGTGAATAAAACTGATGATCTCTTCATCATGGAGCCTGTAAGTGGGCGTGATATATATTAGGAAGCAAGTGAATATGTTGTCCTCAAAGTTGATGTGTTAGAAACATAAAAATGGGTTAGCATAAGTTTGACAAGTGCCAAATGTGATGGCTAGACGACTGGGTCAGAGCATCTACAAAACTGCAGCTCTCGTGGGGGGTTCTAAGAAGGGGTGTCACGATACCAAAAATTCAGTAGTCGGTGCCAATACCAGTAAAATTGCACAAATCCGATGCCAATTTCGAATTTTCTAAGATTCCATGTGCTTGAACTTGAAACATGAATCCCTTTATAAAATATTTGAAAAATATCAAAGAAAGAGGACAGGTATAAAGCACAAGCACTTGCCTGCCCTGCCCTGCACATTGGCTCCAGCCCGCACACACACACACACACACACACACACCTAATATTAGATGCAGTCATTTGAAGTCACAGACAGGTGGTGACAGGTAGTTCATTTTAAAACATTAACATAAAAATCTGGGCTGTCCAACGATTTAAAAAAAAAGCCAGGAATGGGACAGCAGCGCAGCACTTGTTTTCAATTGCAAATTTATCTCCAAACGTACTATCCAATTATCAATTCACTAACACAGACCACGCCACATAATGATATGGATTTAGAATGGTTTATTGTACAATATGAATGTGGTAGAACCGACGTTGTGTAGGAGGGATGGATCGAGGGTCCGGAGAGAGGGATGAACAGTTGGAGGGATAAGAGGTAAGGGTCGAGAGTAGAGGGATGAAAGGATGGGGGTCGAGGGATGGAGGGATGAAGGGAAGAAGGGGGGAGTCAGGGTTGTAGGCGGTTGGATGCGGGAGAAGGTTTATAGACCAGTGTCGGTTGGTGGTGATGGGACGGGAGTTAATCGGGGAGGTCGAGACTCTGAGTGGGAGAGCCGTCTCTCTGCTTCCTCTTAAGGGAATGATCCCCAAGAGAACTTCAGGCAGAAAGGTGTGCGTGGGCATTTCTGATGTCATTTAGGTTGTGGTGAATGTTTGTGAGGTACGTGGGTACCACAGAGCCCCTGAGGATAGTTAAGTGAAGAAGTTAATGCCACTGACATAGACCTTGATTGTAGATGATTTTATCTTGAGGATGGAATGTGCGAATGTGATAAAGTTAGAGAGAGTCAGGATGTCGAATGAAGGGAACGAGAGGCTGTATGAGGCATGGAAAGTTTTGAAGCAATTTCATCTGGTCAGGTACGATGAGAGTGTTCACAGAGCGACGCTATTGAGGATGGCATCTTGGGAAGTGGTAACTAGATGTTCCAATTGTGGGGTCAGTAGAAGATGGTGGCTGAAAATGCCGGGACTGGGGTTGGAATAGGGTCGGAGGCTGGTGCAGATTGTCTGAATCTCTGAAACGAGAAACGAGATAGTGAGTTGGCGACTGAGTTTTTATGGCCTGGATGATGAGAGCCACCTGCCGACATAGTAGCTGCCAAAGCCGGCGGAAGGGGCTGCATCTGTGAACAGCTGGATATCTTTTGGTGACGTGGTCATCATAAAAGAACGAGATGCTGTTCCAGGATGAGAGGAACTGGTGCCACAGTTTTAGCTTCATCTTGCATGCTTTGTCCTGTGGAATGTGGGTATGGCTTGGACAGCCAGGCTCCTTGGCCGGCTAGGTGGAAGAGGGAGATGGCGTGATCGATTGTAGCGTACTGTATGGAGAAGTCTGGGCTGGGAATTAAGCTATTAATGCTTGGGACAGTCGAGCCATGGGGGGATGAGAGGTCTATGATTAGTCTCTTTTTTCCTGAATATTTCCCGGTGGCTATGCCGATCGGACTGATTCTGAATGTCGGGAAAGGTGGACTGGAAAAAGGGCAGATCATGATTGATTCTCTGACTTCCTTATCCAGGAGTTTATTGATTATGTCGGGCTTGGTGATAGCTGACTGTAATTGTGGCATGTGTAGGAGGAATCTAGCATGACCTGCAAACCTGGGTGGAAGCCGTGTGTAAAACCCTAGATGAGGAAGTTAACGAACTGGCGGTCTGGGTGGATCTTTAAGGCGGTCACAAGGGCATTGATTTTAATTGAGGTATTGAGATACGTACACAAGATGTGCTTGGTGGGGTTATGAGGGCAGGTTGGTCTGGAGTGGGCTCCGAGGTATCGGCAACTTGAAGCGCTGCATCATAGATCATTGTAGTTGTTACAGACCATCCTCCGGTCCTGGCAGAGGATTGGTCTTCCTCGCTTATCCACGCCTTTGGGAAGAGGGCTGAGAGGGGTTGGCTGGGTGTTTGCTGGTTTTGGGGTGATAGACGGTGGGAGGGCTGCTGTTGGCAGGCTGCAGAAAACGGCGGGGTTCTGTTTATTTGGAGCTGAGGAGCGAGGCAAAAGAGCGGAGAGGGTGCATGCTGTGGCTGGGTGGGATGGTGCGCCGCACAGGTCACAATGTCTAATGTTCCCCAGTATGTTCCCTGATTAAGTTGCTGCAGGCGTCCGTCAGCTTGAGATGCAAAGAGGATGTGATATGTGTAAAAACCATGACCGCCGAACCACAAGGCTAGGTCTAGGATCAGCAACAAGTAGTTGTCCAGTTCTGACCTGCGGTCGAGGACAACGGAACAGATGATGTCACGGTTAAATGAGAATGTGAATGAGAATTCGGGGAAGGTGGAAAATGAGAAACAGGAGGAAATGGAGGATTTTGGCGAGCAGCACCGGCGTAAATCGCTGTTGAGGGTGCGGTCTGTCTGAGTGACAGTGGTGGCCTGTATCGAAGTCGAAGGAGCTGAGGTGGTCAGGGAAGTTGGGATAGGAAAGGTAAAAGCAAGAGAAGAGGAAAGGATGCTGGGATGGAGGGATGCATGTGCTCGGGTTGTTTGTGAAGTCTGAGGAAAAAAGGAGGAGGGTTGATATAACTCTGGGACAGGAAGAGCTTGTGCAGAGTTTGATTCGACCTGGCCCTTTGGGAGGGCTGATTTGGAAGGCTGAGCATCTTGGGCCGTGTGGCGCACTGTGACGTTGCCGGTGTTGCTGCGGACGCGGCGCTGCGAACCCAAAAGTGCTCGGAAAGCTCGGCGAGGGAGAATGGTGTGTTGCTGTGAGTCCGTGAGGAGCTGGAAAAGTTTTGCCTTCTTGTCAGAGCGATGGAAGGGGATGCTACGTCGGCTGAGTGTGTGTCTGAGACAAGCAACTGTCCAGTCGGATAAGATGTCGGAGAGATGGCGGGGTAAATTCGGGCCAGAGTTGCTTTGCCTGTTGCTTGAGCGCCTGGATGTAGAGCAGGTTGGTGATAGCCTGTGTAGAACGGCCGACATCCCTCAGACGCCGAAGACGGGATCTTCCCCTTAGCCTGCTTGAAGGCGAAGGTCCGACGATGTCGGAGATGTCGGAGGATGAAAGCCGAGAACACCAGGGAATGTGGATAACGGAGCTCCTGGTCCATTTCTGAGGTGAGTTTGTCTCTGCCAGTCTTGTCATG
Source organism: Sparus aurata (assembly GCF_900880675.1). Lineage (NCBI taxonomy): Eukaryota > Metazoa > Chordata > Actinopteri > Spariformes > Sparidae > Sparus > Sparus aurata. The sequence continues at coordinate 33,592,770 of NC_044199.1, read as the reverse complement.
ATCAGGGAAGACTGAGTCAAACGAGAAAGAAACGGATGTGGTGTGCTTAAATGCTTCTGGTGCGGAAATGGGACGCATTCAAGGCGTGGTCTTAGTTACGCGAATCTACTTTATCAAACTTCACTTAGGAAGCAACGTTCAGTGTGGTTGCAGCGAAATTGCAGCTCTCTCACTAGGAAATTGACGTTTACGTCGTAAAAAAATTTTTGGGGGGGTAATCATGTTTTGACAAACCAATTGCATATTCATTTGTAACTATGTTCAACTAAGATATTCTGTGAATTTCGCTAGTTTTGAGAAGATACTTGCAAGAGACATGCTCTCGTTCTCTCTCTCCTTCTGAGGCCGCATTACTGCGAGGTAGCTAGTGCTATAACGTTTGTGCTAGGCTAATGTTAAAACTACAGCATAAGCTACGTACATAACATAAACCATAACATATGTGCCCACCATCCCAAACATCATGTAGCGTGTATTTCAGAATGACAGATTAAAAAAAAACAAAAAAACAGTTAAGGTTCATTCTTTGGATGTTGTTAATATGAATCAGAACTCACCCTGAATTCTGTAAACAAATCTGGATGACAGGTGCTTTGCTAAATTGGAAGTATTACTTCCCTTGGTCTGAAGACCACAGTAGCATCGTTTGCATAATGCTTCTGCGGATTAATGAAAATGCCACGTTCATCTGCCTCATGTGCAAAGTACTTCCATAAACAACACAAGTCGAGGTGGGGCTATTGCTGGAGCTGCAGTTGCCATCTTCCACATGTGGATTTTGTTATGCCATGTGTAGTTCCACTTGTTCGTGACCTACTACTTCTGAATGTAAGTATCGACTGGAACACTCTGTTCCAGTCTCTCTCCCCATCAGTACCAGAGGGGGCGCGGCACCGATTCTGACACTGGAATCAGTGCAAGTGGTACTTCGAAAAATGGGCATTGTCTGTTTTGACATTTTAGAATTGAAAGGTATCGCAAGTATCGGTTCTTATGACATCCCTACTTCCCAGTCTGCAATGGTCAATATCTATCAAAAGAGGTCCAAGGAAGGAACAGTGGTAAACGGTGACAGGGTCATTGGCGGCCAAGGCTCATTGATGCAAATGTTGAATAAAGGCTGGCCTGTGTGGTCCACTCCAAAAGATAAGCTACTGTTGCTCAATTGCTTAAGTTAATGTTGGTTCTGATAGAAACTTGTCAGAATACACAGTGCATCACAGTTTGTTGTGTATGGGGCTGCAGAGCCACAAACCAGTCAGGGTGCCCATGCTGACCCTTGTCCACCGCCTAAAGCGCCAACAGTGGCCACATGAGCATCAGAACTGGACCACAGAGCAATGGAAAAATGTGGACTGGGTTTGATGAATCACGTATTCTTTTACATCATGTGGATGGCTAGGTGCTTTGCTTACCTAGGGAACACATGTCACCAGGATGCACTATGAGAAGAAGACAAGCTGGTGGAGGCAGGTTGATGCTTTGGGCAACATTCTGTGGTATCTGGCAGCAAGATGTTAGCAGCAGATCCTTTAAACCTGTAAGGTGCAAGGTGGGTCCTCCATTGATCAAACTTGTTTGGCTTAAATTTCATGTCATTTTATTTATCTATTTTTATTATTTTAAATCTTATGTCGTTTTCCCCCTAAAGTTGAAATCAGATCTTCCACCTGATGATGCATTCATTTTGTAGGTCATTATTTATTTCCACAAAAGGGCACGGTCTGCTCAGTCGTCCAGAAGTACTTCAGTTTCACATCATCTGACTTCAAATAAACCACCCTCCAATTTAGTATGATAGCCAATCTTCTTGCTAATATTTTGGTTCCTTATCTGTAGTTCATATAGAGCCACCAGAGTTAAATTGAGGCTGTTTCATAGCCAGTTATATGTAGAATGTTTAAATTCTGATTTAAAAAAATTAAAAACTCATTAATGTCACGTTTAAACACACTGCCAGACAAATTAAAACAAGTAAATGTATTAAATACTGTGATGGAGTGTAACTTATTACATTTACTGAAGTACTTTACTTATTTTGAGTAACTTGAACTTTACTTAAGTATTTATATTATCTGCTACTTTACGATTTCCATCCTCTACATTTTGGAGGCAAACATTGTACTTTTTTAGTCATTAGATTAATTGAAAGAGTAAAGTAACTCATAACTTTTCTGATTGCATGCTGCACCAGAAAAATGTTGACTATCACACCTGATATTTGGCCAGGTCCATAATTGATGAACATATAACCTTCACACACTTGGGCCTGTGATAACTATCCTTCACACACTTGGACCTGTGATAACTATCCTTCACACACTTGGGATGTATCAGTCTGTCACTGAAGGAGCTGCCCAGTGCTGTGATAGTGAGCTGCAGGGGGCGGGACTCCTTCACCAGCAGCGATGACAGCTTCTCCATCATCCTGCTCTCTCCCAAAACTTGCACTGGGTCAAGAGGGTCTTAGGATGGAGCTGACCTTCTTTATAACTTCATCAAGTCTTTTCCTAACTATTGCCGAGATGCGCTGCTCCAGCAGACTACTCTATAGAAAATGGCTGATGCCACCAAAGAGTCATACAACACTGAGTAAATGAAGCTGTAAGACTTGCAGGCCTCTTTTAAGGACATACATTTGATTAGACTAAAAATACCTGGCAGATCTAGCATAAACAAAGCCTTACCCATATTTCTTGTGACAACAAAGTGCTGTAGTAGAAAACAACTGTTATCACCAATTACAGATGAAATCTCCTTCTCAGATCAACAAATTTTAATCTTGATTTAAACCTATTAACCTTTTTAAAACCTACATGTGTACTACTATTCTTGAATACTATCTCTTGTTAGTATGACTGCTCATTTTCTCTCTGGATTTGAAATCAGAGAATGTTTTAAGTTAGTTGTACATACTTTTTACAGAATTTAACATTTGTGTTTTTCGTCTATACAGTTTTGTTTCACTGTCTGATTGTCATGATCATAACTGTCTGAGACATTCACAGACAAACAGAAATAATAAACCACCGTTACATTATCCAAGAAGGACACATTTGTTAAATGAACATCTAAGAGACATGTAATAAAGCCAATTACACAAAATCTTTCCATACAATCATCACTTTTGTAAATGGTAAACAACCACAGATCATTGTTTATATTATTATTATTATTATTATTATTATTATCATTATTGTTATCATTATTATTATTATTATTATTGTCCTTTTTCTACATTTAGCAACATGTTGTAAAATGCTGAAAAGCAGAGTGTGTATTGAAAAAGCATTCACTTGAAGTTGTTTCTGGCCCTTGTTTCAGAGAAGTGAGCATCTCCATCGACAGCACAGATTTTGCGTGAGGGCAGGCCTGATGGTTTGATCCCTGAGCCCATAGATGAGAGCACTGAGACACCTTGGAAGGATAGTCAGGCACACAAAGCATACATTGTAAATCCGTATGAGGGTTAATCTCCCTACTCTTCTAGCAATGGATGTTATGATGGTGGAACTCAAGGTGGAGGTAAGAATCAGGCTCAGCTGAATCAGGTGAAGCAGAAGTGTTTGAAGAGCCTTTCTAGCTGAGGCTTTGTCTGTTGAGGCAGACCTTGCTACCAGAGCTACACCAATGTAGGAGGCAAAGATTACTACACCAACTGACAGAAAGAGAATGCTGACATACGCTTCCTCAAAATTATAAAAGATTGGTGCGAAAAACATTGCTTCCTTACTGCAAAAGTCATTAATATGAAGATCAAGGGAGGTTGTTGTGAACACATATAACAGCATAAAACCTCGAATGAGGATGTGAATAAAACTGAAGGACCACACCAGAGCAATGATGATGCTCAGGCTTCTCATGGTAAAGATGGCAGCATGCCTCAGAGGATAGCACACAGCCACAAATCTCTCAAATGACATCACAGCCAAGGTGAGAGGGGAGATGGTGATAGTGAATACTGAGAGCAGAATGAGGGGACCACATACATAATATGACATTCTTATCCCTAAAAAAGCCAGAAAGTAGAGCAGAAGGTTCAACACCAGTGTAGCAGTATCTGCAAAGAGCAGGTTGAACAGCAGGATGTAACGGGATGTCTCACAAAACACCTGCTTTGACCTCAGGGTGAACAGCAAAACACTGTTAATGTAGAAGGAAGAACAGCTTGATCCAACAGATAACGTGCTAAACAACATTATCTCATCTGATACTTGATACTGCAAATAAGTGGTGATATTAGCCTTTGGCTGCAACACAGACAACATTACAGAATGATATGTGAAGAAAAAAAGACTCTTTTGGCTCGTTGTACCAGTAAACTGCAACACATACGAAGTAAAATTAATCATGTCAAAGAAGCTCAAAATGATCACCACAAACACCTGTTGAGTTCAGAACGACAAATTATTCATCAGTTGAGCAGTCAAGTCAGAAAGATAGAGGACATGTTAGTTTGCACAGACAGCAGAAGTGGTGTGTTGCTGGTGTTTCCTGCAACACAAGGTATATATGCTTTGTCCTCAGGTCAACCCCACATGATGTCATTACATCAGCATCTTGTTCACATCAGAATTTAGTAATGTAACTCCTTACCACTGTCTCTTTCACACTCAACTCATTTTCTCCCACTGCTTACAAGGTCGCGGTCATCTTTATTATACATTTTGTTTCACCATCAGCAGTAATAAAGTCATTACACTAAACTGCAGACTAACAAATCAAAAAACAATCAAACATATTTTATAATGCCATAACATTGGCACAGTGTATCCTCCACATCATGTTGATAAAGCCAGTTTTTTTTTTTTTTTTATTGTTTTAAAGGTCTTTTTTGTAAGAAAAGTTGATTTTTGAGATGTATTCCAAACTCATCAATTACTGAAGCTTTGGGGTTGTGACGGACTCCATCGACCATTCCAAAGGGGGGGTATTTGACGAGTTGTTAATGACACAGAAAAATGTACTTTTCTAACACATGGGACCTTTAAACTAAAATTCTGTCCATATCTCAAAAGTGGCACCTGAGCAACACAAAATGATATACCTCTACCTGCGGGTTGTGACACTGCCAGACAAATTCAAATAATTAGATGTAGTCAATATTGTGATGGAGTGAACGAAATACATTGACTGGATTACTGAACTTATTTTGAAGAACTTGTACTTTACTTTAGTATTTCCCTTTTTTGCTACTTTATACTTCCATTCCTCTACATTTTGGAGGCAAATAAACATCAAGCTTTAATAAACATATTTTATCTATATTGAGGTAAAAATAACAAACAAACAAAACAAAAAATTGCTGCTTCAGATAACCAGAAAAATGCTGACAATAGCACCTGATTATTGGCCAAGATAATAATTAGTCAACCTATAATATACAACACTACATGCATTTAAACATATGTATAATTTACTTTTAGTGGTAGTTTTGATATTTAAGTACATTTAATATCACCACATAGTCAATCAACACTGAGTAAATGAAGCTGTAAGACTTGCAGGCCTCTTTTGAGGACATACATGAGACTAAAGATACATGACAGATCTAGCATAAACAAAGTCTTACCTATTTCTTGTGTCAACAAATGGCTGTAACAGAAAATAACTGTTATCACCAATTAAAGACACAATCTCCTTCACAGATCAACAGATTCTAATCATGATCTCTTGCTCGCCTATTGTATCTCAGACTAATCTTGACACTTTGACACAAGTTGAATGATTTTGTTCTGTCCAAAAATGTCAAATTGAAGAAAACAAACTCTTGAAAAACATGCTGGTGTTTATTGATTAAAAATAGTAAGATCTGTACTATCTAACAACTCAGCACACCATGAAGTAACTTATTTTTACACTTTTTACATAAATTGAACAATAAGATGAAGACTTTCATGTGATCAAATTATAGTGAGTCTTTTTAAGTTTAGTTCTGGAATAATTTCCTTTTTGAAAAACCAAACTATTGATTTCTTGACAAAAATAAAAAGTATTTTATTTGGTACTTGTACTTAATATCCCTCAGAATACAGCAAAAAAACAAAAAAAACAAAAAAACATTGAGCCAAGAAAGAATGAAAGAGTAGATGCACTTTATTTTTATTGAAACGTTTTTTACATTCAGCTCATGAAAGAGTCATTTTGCCAGTTTGCTAAATTCGTAAACATCTTTCTTGTTTTGAAGTCAGAGAATATTTTAAGTTACTTGGACGTACTTCTTACAAAATTTAACATTTGGGTTTTTCATTTATACTATTTTGTTTCTGTGTGATTGTCATGATCATAACTGTCTGAGGACATTCACAGACAAACAGAAATAATAAACCACTGTTACATTTTGCAAGAAAAAAAATATGTATTGTATAATTAAGACACATGTATTGAAGGCCAATAACACAAAACCTTTCCATACAATCATCTCTTTTTTAAATAACCACAGATTATTGTTTGTGTGATTACTATAACTATTATTCTTATTATTATTGTCATTTCGAAATTGTTAATGGCACTTGTTTCAGAAAATTGAGCATCTCCACTGACAGCACAGATTTTGCCTGAGGGCAGGCCTGATGGTTTGATCCCTGAGCCCATAGATGAGAGCACTCAGACACTTCGGAAAGATATTCAGGCACACAAAGCATACATTGTAAATCCGTATGAGGGTTAATCTCCCTACTCTTCTTGCAACAGATGTTAAAATTATGGAGCTCAAGGTGAAGGTAAGACTCAGACTTAGCTGAATCAGGTGAAGCAGAAGTGTTTGAAGAGCCTTTCTAGCTGAGGCTTTGTCTGTTGAGGCAGACCTTGCTACCAGAGCGACACCAATGTAGGAGGCAAAGATTACTACACCAACTGACAGAAAGAGAATGCTGACATATGCATCTTCAAAATCATTAAAGATTGGTGCGAAAAACATTGCCTCCATACTGCAAAAGTCATTCATATGCAGATCAAGGGAGATTGTTGTGAACACATATAACAGCATAAAACCTCGAATGAGGATGTGAATAAAACTGAAGGCCCACACCAGAGCAATGATGATGCTCAGGCTTCTCATGGTAAAGATGGCAGCATGCCTCAGAGGATAGCACACAGCCACAAATCTCTCAAATGACATCACAGCCAAGGTGAGAGGGGAGATGCTGACAGTTAATACTGAGAGCAGAATGAGGGGACCACATACATAATATGACATTCTTATCCCTAAAAAAGCCAGAATGTAGAGCAGAAGGTTCGATACCAGTGTAGCAGTATCTGCAAAGAGCAGGTTGAACAGCAGGATGTAACGGGATGTCTCACAAAACACCTGCTTTGACCTCAGGGTGAACAGCAAAACACTGTTAATGTAGAAGAAAGAACAGCTCGATCCCACAGATAACGTCCTGAACAACATTATCTCATGTGATGGTAGATACTGCAAATAAGTGGTGATATTAGCCTTTGGCTGCAACACAGACAACATTACAGAATGATATGTGAAGAAAAAAAGACTCTTTTGGCTTGTTGTACCAGTAAACTGCAACACATACAAAGTTAAGTTCATCATGTCAAAAAAGCTCAAAATGATCACCACAAGCACCTGTTGAGTTCAGAACGACAAATTATTCATCAGTTGAGCAGTCAAGTCAGAAAGTTAGAGGACATGTTAGTTTGCACAGACAGCAGAAGTGGTGTGCTGCTGGTGTTTCCTGCAACACAAGGTATATATGCTTTGTCCTCAGGTCAACCCCACATGATATCATTACATCATATCATTACAGATGCTTTCATCGTGCTTTCAAGTGTGAATCACTATCGGCAAGTTGTGTTCAGCCCTCCTAAGCGAATCTTCAGAAACGTTAAGTACGACATTTGCAGTAACTTTACAGTGCTGATTTGACATGTGGCGTTAGCATGCTAATACTAGTTAGTTAGCCCTGTATTCATCTTGTCATGCATTTTGCAGCCTGGTGTTATCGACACTGCTGACTGCCAATCACATCCAGGTACGTTATGATCTCTTTTCTTATCAACAACATAGTCACTGATCAGGCCTAACATTACCATTGACGGGTGAAGTTAATAACACTGATTATCTCTTCATCATGGAGCCTGTAAGCTGGTGGGATATTTTAGGCAGCAAGCTAACATGTTGTCCTCAAAGTTGATGTATTAGAAACATAAAAATGGGTTAGCATAAGTATTTTAGTGAGTTTACAAGAGCCAAATTGTGATGGCTAGACTACCTGGTCAGAGCATCTCCAAAACTGCAGCTCTCGTGGGGTGTTCCTATCAGGGGCGGTTCTGGGGGGGGGGGGGGGGGGGGGGGGCCAACAGGGGCCAGTGCCCCCGTAACTCTGAGTCTGGACCCCCCTGACAAGGAGTCTGCATTAATAATACAATGACAGATTTCTTGCAATAATTTTGTTCTGAATGGAAAGGCAGAAATAAGGTGTCTCAGCAGTTTACTACCCAATCAAAATTGTTGAAATTGTAAACACTGCATTGTCTGAATGAGGGATTTATCCTTTTTTCCGGGTTGTATGTGCCCCCTAACAAAAAGACAGGCCCCAACCTGCCCCCCCTATTAAAACTGGTCTAGAACCGCCGCTGGTTCCTATTCTGCAGTGGTCAGTATCCATCAAAAGTGGTCAGAGGAAGGAACAGTGGTAAATGGCGACAGGGTCATGGGCGGCCAAGGCTCACTGATGCACATGTGGAGTGAAGGCTGGCCAGTGTGGTCCGATCCAACAGACGAGCTACTGTTGCTCATATCATATCAAGTTGCTGAAGAAGTTAATGCTGGTTCTGATAGAAACTTGTCAGAATACACAGTGCATCACAGTTTGTTGTGTATGGGGCTGCAGGTGCTTCGCTTGCCTGGGGAATACATGTCACCAGGATGCACTATGGGAAGAAGACAAGCTGGTGGAGGCAGTTTGATGCGTTGGGCAACATTTTGTGGTATCTGGCAGCAAGATGTTAGCAGCAGATCCTTTAAATCCTGTAAGGTGCAAGGTGGGTCCTCAATTGATCAAACTTGTTTGGCTTAAATGTTATGTCGTTTTCCCCCTGAAGTTGAAATCAGATCTTCCACCTGATAATGCATTCATTTTGTAGGTCATTTGTTTATTTCCACAAAAGGGCACGGTCTCCTCAGTCGTCCAGAAGTACTTCAGTTTCACATCATCTGACTTCAAACAAACCCCCCTCCACTGTAATATGATAGCCAATCTTCTTGCTAATAGCGTTGTTTCCTTATCTGTAGTTCATATAGAGCCACCAGATTTAAATTTAGACTGTTTCATGACCAGTTAACAGTTACATGTAGAATGTTTAAATTCTGATTTAAAAAAATTCAAAACTTGTCACAATTAATGTCACGTTTAAACACACTGCCAAACAAATTAAAACAAGTAAATGTTGTAAATACTGTGATGGACTGTAACTAATTACATTACTGAAGTACTTTACTTATTTTGTGGAACTTGTACTTTACTTAAGTATTTATATTATCTGCTACTTTATGCTTTCCTTCCTCTACATTTTGGAGGCAAATATCGTACTTTTTAATCATTAGATTAATTAAAACAGTAAAGTAACTGGTGACTTTTCTGATTGCATGCTGCACCAGAAAAATGTTGACTATCGCACCTGATATTTGGCCAGGTCCATAATTGATGAACATATAACCTTCACACACTTGGACCTGTGATAACTATCCTTCACACACTTGGACCTGTGATAACTATCCTTCACACACTTGGACCTGTGATAACTATCCTTCACACACTTGGGGTGTATCAGTCTGTCACTGAAGGAGCTGCCCAGTGCTGTGATAGTGAGCTGCAGGGGGCGGGACTCCTTCACCAGCAGCGATGACAGCTTCTCCATCATCCTGCTCTCTCCCAACAACTGCACTGGGTCAAGAGGGCGTCCCAGGATGGAGCTGACCTTGATATGTTCATCAAGTCTCTACCTACCTGCTGTTGAGATGCGCTGCTCCAGCAGACTGCTCTGTAGAAAATGGCTGATGCCACCACAGAGTCATACAACACTGAGTAATTGAAGCTGTAAAACTTGCAGGCCTCTTTTGAGGACATATATTTGATTAGACTAAAAATACCTGGCAGATCTAGCATAAACAAAGCCTTACCAATATTTCTTGTGACAACAAAGTGCTGTAGTAGAAAACAACTGTTATCACCAATTAAAGATGAAATCTCCTTCACAGATCAACAAATTTTAATCTTGATTTAAACCGATTAACCTTTTTTAAACCTACATGTGTACTAATGTTCTTGAATACTATCTCTTGTTAGTATGACTGCTCATTAATAGAATCTCAGACTAACATCTCTCTTATTTGAAATCAGAGAATGTTTGAAATTACTTGTGCACATTTTTTTTTTAACCTACATTCTTTTTATTGTTTTCACAACATAACAAAGAAATTCAAAGAAATACAACTGAAGTAATCTTTGGTGGGCATCTTGAGAACCTGACTGGAAGTATTCATATTCTAATTTCTTTATTTTGGTTTCTAATGATTTTGTCTTCTTGTAGGTTTCTTTGGCTTAAGAGCTAGTAATGTTCATTATTTGTCCCATAATAAAGGCCTTAAATGATTCCCATCTGATACTCCCTCAAGTTTCTATCGTATTTGTTTCATAATAGTATTTAATCTGTTCATCTAAGAAAGTTACAAAGCCAGTATCTGCCAACCATGTTGTTTTAAATCTCCAATTGGGAATATCACTAGACAAATTGGGATCATAATAGACTGAGGAGTTTGGTCGTGGTCTGACAGGAGTATGGCGTCATAGAAACCCCCTTTATTTAACATTTTAGTAGTGTTGAAATCAGAAAGAAATCTATGCAAGAATACGACTGGTGTGTACCAGAGAAACACAAATATTGTTTCCCATTGGGATTATCTTCCCTCAAAACATCAATTAGACTAATTTCTTTCATGAAATGATGAATTACACCCCTGCTTCTCAGATGTGACTGGTCAACTCCCGAACTTTTGTCCTCCTGTGGATCTAAGGTGCAATTAAAATCACCTGCCATAGTACAAGCACCAGATAAAGAAGCAATAGTAAGAAATATGTTTTGGAAAAGGTTGGGTTCATCTGCGTTTGGAGCATATACATTTATCAGAGTAAATTGTTCCCTGAGAATCCTCCCCTGAATAATCAAGTATCGCCCTGCCTTACCTTTGATAACGTTTTGAATTTGTAGTGGAATAGAGTCATGGATCAAAGTCATGACACCCCTTGCCTGAGAGGGAAAGGGAGCTGACAGAATTTTACCGTTTCACCCCCTCCTCATTTTAAGCTCATCCTCATGTGCCAGGTGGGTTTCTTGAAGGAATACTATATTGGATTGTAATGTTTTAATCCTGTTTATAACTTACTTGACCTTTTTTCATAGCCCTCTGCAGTTCCAGGATGTAATTCTAACCTTAAGATCAACAGACACATTACATAACTGTTTGGAATCTTCCCAACACTTTCAGTAATTTCAGACCAAACAAAGAAGAAAAGAACAAAAAACTAAATTATTCCCCTTGGCCATCATTAATCCACCTGAATGTTACCATCCTATATTGGACCTCCAAAAAGCAAAGAACTGGGGCCTCTACTAAGACTTGCATGGATTTCCTACTGAAACATGGCGTACGCTAGAATCCAGAAACTGTCGTATGCACAAAAGAAATCTGATGTATCAAAGTGTGCGTACGCATGGACCCAAGCACTTTTCCTTTGTACATCCCAATCAACGTGGAACTGAGCACACATGTAGAAGTGCTAAACTCCTCCCTGTCCACGCCACCATTTAAATATGCAAATCAATTGAAATAGGGCCTGCACCGGGGATTCCCTCTCTGCACCATCAGATTTACACGATGAGTAAAGGGAAGAAGCGCAACTTCAACGAGTCTTAGCTCGAAATTCTATTAAATGAAGTGGAGACCCGAGGAGCTGTGTTTTTTGGTAGCCTCTCTTCAGGGATAAACACAAAAAAAAAGAGAAATTTGAGTGGGAGCGTGTGTGTGAGGCAGTGAACGCTGTGGGGTCAGAGCAGCGCACACCCACTGAAATAAAAAAAAACAAAGGTCCGACGTGAAGGTGGAGGTGAAGCGGAGGATTTCGGCCCACCGCTGAAGCGTGACTGCAACGGGCGGGGGGACAGGAGGGGAGGAACTGACCCCCTTTGATCAGAGAGTGGCAGCTATTGTGGGTGACACAGCTCTAACTGGAGTTGTGGGGGCCCATGAAGGCGACACAGATCATCCCCAAGGTACTGTGTTCAACTCAGAAATGTTGTCATTATACTGGTCTTACAATAGGCTGCTCACATTACACATGCTCGTGCATAAAGTTGCCAGGATATAAACACATTGACTCATGTTTAATTACTTCATTTTTTATTATTATTTCTGAATAGATGATGAGCCAGGAGAGGGCTCCTCCATCTGCACCGCGCGCCCTGGCGTCTCTACCAGCACCTCCACCGGCCCTTTACACCCTGGCGTCTCCCCCGGCTCCTCCACCAGCACCTCCACCGGCACCTCGCACCCTGGCGTCTCCACCGGCTCCTCCACCAGCACCTCCACCGGCACCTCGCACCCTGGCGTCTCCACCGGCTCCTCCACCAGCACCTCCATCTCCATCTGCACCATGCTCCCCGGCGTCTCCACTGGCTCCTCCAGCACCACGTGCCCTGGCCAGCTGCTGACGTCCGCCCGACTGGCCGTGTCCTCACACAGGATGTGCTTGAATCACAGGAGGAAATAGTGAGAGCAATCCGTGGCGTCAGTGATCGTCTCGATCAAATTGTAAATGTCCTGGGAGATATTTGCAATGCAATAAATGCACTTAAAAAGTAAATTGTGTCCTTGCCTCTTTACATCGTTGAAAGCAGATGCTGCCAGGCCCGTATCGCTTCCCGGGGTTGGTCGAGGTTGACAGGTCTGGCGTCCGGTTCCTCTGGTGGGGGGATGTGTTCTGGCAGTGGTATGCCATGGCGGTGTGCCACGTTGTGCAGGACACCACAGGCCAGCACAATGCAGCACACCTTCTCAGGTGTGAACAGCAGCATCCCCCCTGACCTGTCTAGACAGCGCCAGCACCCCTTCAATAAGCCAATTGCCCTCTCCACCACTGCCCGAGTTCGAGAATGGCGGTCGTTGTATCTCCTCTCTTGGTCGGTGCCGGGGTTAGTGAGAGGGGTCAACAGCCACGTTCTCAGGGGGGTAACCACTGTCCCCTGGAGGCAAATGAAGGTAGAATACAACATGTGAAATAGATTTAGTTTCCTTTGTTCATGCACCACTTGATTGAATCACTATTACTTTTTTAAAGATTTTTTTTATATATATAAATAATCACACACACTACCGTTCGTGGGAAACAAACAGAAGGACAAAACAACTTCATTACAAGGATTGACAAGACTGATCACACTTATATTAATGAGTGCAGAAGTGCGCCGTGGCTACTGCAGTGTGACATTTCCAACTTTATGCACGCGTTTATTGACACAAATACTGAACACAAGGAGACAAAAAAGGGCTTGTTAGATAGCTCTGCCACTCTATATTCACCAGGGAAAAACAAATACACATACTTGAATGCACGTGCCCAAATGGGCATTGTGCTGGTTTAAATTCGGGGCACAATTAAACGGATAAATTATTTACTCACTGAGAAGCCACCCACCGTGCACGTGCCAGCCTCCAGCCTGTTACCAACCATGCTATTGGTATGAATGAACGAGTCATGCGTTGAACCAGGCCACCTTGCCACAATGTTGGTGAGCTGCATTTGCGCATCACATATTATTTGAACATTTATTGAATGAAAATGTTTCCTGTTCACAAAAACAAATTCATCCTGTGATGGTGCTTTTATAGCAACATGTGTGCAGTCAATAGCTCCCATTATGTTAGGGAAACCAGCTCTTGCTGCAAATTGCACTTTAATGTTGGCCTGTTCAACAGCATTGTATGGGAATTTGATGTACCTGGATGACATTCTTATGATCCCGTCCCACAGAGCTGGCATGGCTCGGCTCAGAGTGGACTGGCACACTCCTGACCGGTCAGTCAGTTCCCTCTGGAAGGCTCCTGTTGCCAGAAACCCAAGAGTGGTCAGCACCTGTGTGGGCACGGACAACCCCGGGCTCCTGGCTGCGTTTCGTTCTAGGGCCGGCCGCAGCTCTGTGCACAGCTCCAGTAACACTGGCCTCGGCAACCTAAAACAACTCATGAGCCAGTTGTCGTCATTTGCCAACAGATCTTCCCGTTCTCTAAACACCCTCTCGCATCTGATATAACCATTTGCGATGTCTTCTAACAAGGCCAAGGCTGCCATTGTTAATGCCATTTTTTCATCACTTTGCGGATGCTTTTATATCCATCCATATGATTGCAAACACATGTGTGTTAATTGTCCATTAATGTGTCTCTGATGTGCACATTAACAGTTTCCCAGCATCACCTCTAAGTGTCGCCAAAGGAACAATAGCTGTAGAAACGTGCTATGTTGATGTAAAAATAAAAAACAAACAAACAGATTAAGTGTAACTACTCTGCTACTGTGAAATAAATTTCTTTTAAAGCAACCCAGCAATGAAAAGGGCTTCCACATTTGCTTAATTAAACAGTGCATATTAAACCAGAGTATTATTATTATAATAATGATAATACATTTAATTTTTATAGCGCCTTTCAGGGTACCCAAGGACACTTAATAAAATGGAACAAACAAAACAAAGAATAAATGGACAAACAAAAAATATATATAAGATTAAAAAAATTGATTGTTGAAGTTGATTGATTTGGCTGGATCTAGAGCTGATAGGCTTGATTAAAAAGATGGGTTTTTAAGTCTTTTTTGAAAGTCTCAAGAGAAGTCTGTTAGCGGATTTCAGCTGTGTGTGCCTGATGAGTGCAGCGTCCGGGACTGGGTGTAGGGGTGGAGGAGGTCAGACAGATATTGGGGGGCGAGGGAATGGAGAGATTTATAGGTCAGGAAGAGAATTTTGTAGGTGATGCGTGATTTAACTGGGAGCCAGTGAAGGCGGATGAGAGTGGGGGTGATGTGTTGCCAGGGCTTGGTGCGGGTGACGACCCTGGCAGCAGAGTTCTGCACATACTGGAGCCTATCCAGGGTTTTGGAAGGGAGCCTGGACAGGACTCCATTGCAGTAGTCCAGGCGGGAGGTGATGAAGGCATGGATGAGGGTCTCAGCCACAGGTTCAGAGAGAGAGGGCCGGAGTCTGGAGATGTTTTTGAGATGGTAAAAAGCTGATTTTGTAATGGATTTTATGTGTGATTGGAAAGATAGTGTGGAATCAAGGATGACACCCAGGTTGCGGACTTCCGTGGATGGGGATATAGAGCAGCTGCCCATCATCCAGGAGAAGATCTCCAACCTTCTGGAGCAGCGCCTTGGAGGCCACAACCATGAGCTCTGTTTTATTGGTGTTTAATTTGAGTAGATTTGATGTCATCCAGAGTTTTAAATCATGTAGGCAGTTGACGAGTGACTGTGGGGGTAGCTGGGTGAATGGTTTGGTGCAGAGATATAATTGAGTATCATCAGCATAAGAATGGAAGTTGAGACCATGTACGCGAATTATCTGACCAAGGGGAAGCATGTAGATAGTGAAGAGGAGGGGTCCAAGCACAGAGCCTTGAGGCACGTCCTTGTTGACTGCAGCTGAGGTGAACTGGAGTCTCCAATGGTGACAAACTGTTTCCTGTTTGTTAAATAGGACTGGAACCAGGAGAGTGCTGTACCGGTGAGACCAAGGAAGTCAGATAGGCGGGTAAGGAGGATGGTGTGGGAGATTGTGTCGAAGGCTCAGTCCAGGAGGATCAGAATACTGATGTGGCCAGAATCTGCAGCGATGAGGAGGTCGTTGGTGATCTTGATGAGGGCAGTTTCTGTGCTATGGAGTTGTTGGCTCGGGGTCCAGAGAGCAGGTGGAGGCTTTTGCCTGGGAGACCAACTTAGCTACAAAAAATAGAGTCCACAGGAGAGAAGGAGGAGAAAGAGCACTGGGGCAAGCAAACAGTGGGAGGATCAGCTATCTGTGTCAGAGGTGCATGTGGTAGGGTGGTGGCAGATGCTAGGAGTCGCTGGTGAATGGTAGCCACCTTTTCCTGGAAGAAGTCCAGGAACTTGAAACAGAGGTCAGGGGCACCAGAAAGCTGGGGCACATCGAGAGGGCTAAGGAGCCGGTTAATGGTGGGGAATAACATTCTGGGGTTATTTTGCTGGTCTCCAATGAGAGTGGTGTAGTAGTTTGTTTTAGCCTTGGAGAGAGCTTCTTTATAAGACCTAACACGGTCTTTGTAGGCATCATGGTGGACGGTGAGGCCAGATCTTTTATAGAGCCTCTCCAGGTGGCGACCAGTGGTCTTAAGGGTGCGGAGTTCAATGGTGAACCAGGGGGCAGAATGGGTAAATGACACAGTCCGGGTTTTAAGAGGGGCAAGGGAGTCAAGACCCCAGGAGACAGCAGTATTATAGTGGGCCACCAGCCCATCCAATGAGGAGTCGAGGGGATCAGAGACCAGGTGGGTTTCCAGGATGTTGGTCAGGGCCAGAGTGTTCACTGTCTTGATGTTCCTGAATGTGATGTTTCGACTTATGCGCTGCTTGGGCACAGGGACAGAAACAGTGAAGAGGACAGCATAGTGGTCAGAAACAGCGAGGTCCAGGCATTGTAGATGGGAGGGAGCTGTGCCAGTGGAGCACACCAGATCCAGTGTGTGGCCTTTGACATGGGTGGGACCTTTAACATGCTGTGTGATGTTGAAACAATCCAGGAGTGACAGGAATTCAGAGGCAAAGGGGCAGCTGGTGGAGTCCACATGGATGTTGAAATCACCAAGCAGGAGTGTAGATGTAGACAAAGAGCAGATGGAGGTGAGTAGCTCAGACAGCTCAGACAGGAAAGTGGAGGAGGCTTTTGGAGGGCGGTAGATGAGGACAACCTGTAGCTGTGTATGCCCAGCCACAGAGAAGGCTGCACATTCAAATGAGGTGACACTCAGCACTGGAAGTCGTTTAACCAGGATGTTGGCTCGATGTATGTGCCCACCACCACGGCCCTTAGAGCGGGGCTTCTGAATGTAAACATAGCCTGGGGAGTGGCTTGATTCAGAGTTAAGAAGTCCTGCTGATGCTGCCATGTCTCCGTTAGGCAGAGAAAGTTAATTTTCCTGTCTGTGATGATGTCATGGATGAGTAGTCCTTTTGTTGTTTAGTGAACGTGGATTTAGCAGCATGAAAGCTGCAGTGTTGTTCTCAAAGAGCATTGTTCCTTATCATAGACCGGGGATGGAGAGTGATCAGAACTCAGTGTAACTTAAACTCTTTTAGCTTCTTTTAGCTTAACTCTAACTATTGTGCGCCTCTGCTGTCATGTCTTGGTAGAACCTCGCCGGCTGATTCTTGTAGAGGACCTGCCTTTTCGCCCACACTGCTCTCATAGCGCTTATTTGTCTTTGTAATTAAAAAAACTTCATTATGAGGGTTCTGGGTGCGTAATTTTCTCCCGGAGCAGCACCAGCTCCAGTGCCTCCAGTATCCAGCTCTCCAGGAATCCACAGGTGTCTTCACCCTCCGCGCCCTCAGGTAGATTAACCAGCCTTACATTGGAGCGACGTGAACAAGTTTCTTCCAAGTCTTAATTTTTCCCCTCTAGATTTTTCACCTTCCCTTGGAGCACAGTCACATCGTCTTCTGTTGTTGAGGTTCTCGTCTCCGGCTGTGTGAGTCTTTTCGAGCAGTCTGTAATGTCTCTCCTTACATTTTCAATTGCGGACATGATGTCATCAAATTTGGGCAAGAACTCAGTCTTCATGGTGTTAATAGCTGCCAGTATTGTTGTCAAGGAGGTACTGGACTCTTCCCTGGCAGTAGTAGTGTCTCCCTCCAGCTGTTTTTGGAGGCTAGCGCTAGGGGCGGGGCGAGTGCTAGCAGTGGGGCTAACGCTAGCTTCGATGGTCTCGTTGTTAGCGGTGAGCTTAGCCTTGGCAGTTGAAATTGTGTAGTTAGTCAGGTCGGTTTGTTGTGTACAGTCGCAATTTGTCCTCCTTTGTTTCATCGGTATTTTCTTGAACCTTAATGTTGCGTTGGGCTGCATGACACATAGAATTAAGCTTTTAGAAAGGATTTGAAGGGTTGAGTATCTGAGCAGTCTTACACGCATCTACTCAGCAAGCCGCCATAAGTCTCCTTGTACATACTTTTTACCCAATTTATGGGTGACAATTTATGTCAGTGTGATTGTCATTATCATAACTGTCTGAGGACATTTCAGAGACAAACAGAAATAATAAATCACCATTACATTATGCAAGTAGGACAAATTTGTTAAATTAATAATTAAGAGACATGTAATAAAGCCAATAACAAAACATTTTTCCATACAATCATCACTTTTGTAAATGATGAATAACCGAGGATTATAGTTTTTTTTATTATTGTTATTATTATTGTCCTTTTTAAACTTTTAGCAACCAGGGAGTCACGTGATCATGACTGGCTGAAGACGTGTTTTCGCTGAGCTCCCGCTCCCACATGATTTTATTAAATTTGTCTGTAAGTTAGTGCTCCTTTCTGGACCTATCACATCAATATAGTGCTGAAAGATCTAGTGACAAGAAGAAAGGTGACGGTTTGATAATTTACAATGTCGAAACAAACGAAAATTCAGTCACGAAAATGGGCTAATCCTGCAGCTGCTGATGCTAGCCAAGCAACAAACTCTCCACCGCGAGTTGACAAGGCTTCACCAACTACGGAAACCACTGCTTTGATTCATGAGGTAACTCAAAGTTTCAGCGACTTTATGGAGGAGAAACTTTCAAAATTTTCTGAGGCGCTGGAAAAAATTTCCACAACTTTAGAGAGCCAGTCCAAACGCATCTCTGCCACAGAGCAGCAAGTCTCGGACGTGGTGGCTGACCTGGAGACCAGGCTCGCCGAAGCAGAAAATAAAATGAAGCAAATGGCTGATAGCATGTATGGCATGGTGAACTGAAGCAGACGGGACAATGTTTGTGTCCTTAATCTAGAAGAGGGTACGGAGGGGAAACGTCTGATACAGTTTTTTTAATCCTGGCTGCCTATAGTACTCGGCCTGACGGCGAGCCCCGAGACTAAAAGCCGCATTAAAATTGACAGCGCTCACCGCAGCCTGGGACCGCGGGGAGCACGTCCCCGGCCAGTGGTTATCAAACTCCACCACCCCAGGGACAAACTGAGGATAATGGCAGCGGTAAGGGGGCAAATTAACTTGGAATATGAAGGAAAGCGGATCTTCATCCATCAGGATCTGTCTCCTGCGGTTCGAGAGAAGCGTTGCGCTTTTAATGGAGTGTACCAAGCCTGAATAGACAAGGGAGTCCATTTCAACATGCGCTACACGGCTAAACTCACCATCAACCACAACGGCACGGAGCATAGGTATGAAATGCAGAGATGCAGAGAACTTTCTTAATAAACTGGAATAATCTGAAGGAGGGCTCTGGACTGTGACTTGTCTACTGTGGGATGACATGACCACACACCAATAGTGACTGAGTAAGTTTACTTGTATTCATACTGAAGTAGCCTATTCTGTTTAACAGAATATCAGTGTTATATAATAAAGAAACGGCACACTCAGTCTGTTTAATACTGTAAAAGGTTTCATAGTAGAAATGACTCAGTTAAAGGAATAGTTCGTGTTTTTTGAAGTGGGGTCATATAAAGTACATATCTATAGTCGATCTGTTTCCTACCGTAATCACCAATCAGCGCAGCCTCAGTTTGGAGAAGTAGAGAGCCGCTCCAGCCCAGAGGCTCAGCTTTGTACTGCAGCGAACAGGGTCCAGGGAAAAAGTGAAATTTAACTACCTAAAACAAGGCTCACAAAGTTTAATCCATTCGAAAAATCTATAAAAGGTGTATGTTTTATAGAGAAAATTCACACCGCTTTACATCGCCGTCAGACTGGCCTTTCTTTTGGCACTACATTTTCTCAACCATAGAGCCTCCGTATCCCTTTATGAGCATCATTTTCCTTTATCACCAGGCAAGTAATCTACACTATGACTAACATAAAAATTGTTACACTGAACCTCAAAGGTATCAATCACGTGGTGAAGAGACGTAAAATACTTTCTATGCTCAAAAAAGATAACGTACAAGTGGCATTATTTCAAGAGAAAATGTGATTGGGTTGGCCAAACAGACTCTTCTTCTTTTAACTCTAAGAGTAGGGGGGTAGCAATACTTATCAATAAACATGTGGCATTTAAACTAGATAAAGTCATACACCATACAGAGGGAAGGTTCCTGGTCATTACTGGGTGTCTGTATGGTGAACATATTCTTATAGGAAGCATCTATGCCCCCAACACCTTTGACTGTTCTTTTTACTCTCAGTTATCGGCCAATATCTCTTCTATTTGTCCTTCACTGGTAATAATTGGAGAGGATTTTAATTGTGTTTTGGCCCCAGAAATCAATCATAGTCCACCTAGTGCCCTACCTCTCTCCAAGATGGCTAGGGCCACGAGGGAGCTCTGTTTTGATCTCGGCCTGTTTGATGCATGGAGGATTATTAATCCACACGAGAAAAATTTTACTTTTTTCTCCTATCCTCATCAGTCCTTCTTAAGAATTGATTATATATTTGTTTCACGATTAGCTCTCGACAGAACCAATGCTCTATTAGCGTATGTGCCCTATCAGCCCATTCATCAGTCACTATCGATTTTATACCACCTTATTATGACCCCACATCCAGACACCAGCATCTAAATCCATATCTCCTGAGCAATCTTACATTTTTAAGATATTTAGAATCACGATGGGATCTTTTTATATTTTACAAACGTTACACGTGACGTCTCTGCTTCAACCTTATGGGAAACAGGTAAAGCCTTCCTGAGGGGTGCCATAATATCGTACTCAGCTGCAAAGAAAAAAAGGACATTAGGAAAACAAATAGAACTCGAACAGCACATTACATCACTTGATAGAGAGTTCAAAGCTACCTCTTCAATATCTGTTTTTAAAAGATTAGAAGCGGCACGACCTGCTTTTGATCAACTGCTAACCCAAAAAGCAGAATCAGCAACATTCTTTGCTAAACATGGATTATTTGAATCTGGTAATAAACCTGGTAGGAAAGTCCCTGGCCCTGACGGATTCAGCCCCGAATTTTATAAGAAGATGGCAAAGTCAGTGGTGGGACCTTTGACCAACATGTTTATTGAATCATTTGAAAGAGGCACGCTTCCACCAACTCTAAATCAGGCCCACATCTCTTTGATTTTAAAGAAAGATAAGTCCCCGGACCTATGTGCTTCCTACAGACCGATAAGCTTACTCGGGGTTGACGGCAAGTTACTATCAAAACTCCTGGCTAGAAGATTGGTGGAGGTGCTACCTGTTTTAGTTAAACCAGACGAGACAGGGTTTGTTAAAAATAGATATTCTTATTCTAATTTTTGCAGGCTCCTGAACGTAATACAGTTTCCACATAGTCAGCGCCGTCGTATAGGGGGAAAAAGGTGATGACAATTCTAAGGGCCCACAGCCCGCTATAGGGCCCACACACAGCCCCCAGTAGCCTCTATGACAAAATGGTTATGCATACACTTAACTAATATATATTCATACGAATGAATCCGAATTAAAACAAAGCCACAAGTCATACAATATTCTAATTTTAATCATTTCAATAACCCCCTTAGCCCCTTCTTAAAAAATGGTTTGGTCCACACCGTGGTTCATTCTTCCCATGGTTCTTCCTCATCAGAATTAAGTGAGCGTGAGCGAACTCCAGCAGGGTTAGGATACCCACCAAAAAGCACAAGTCCGGACACCAGAAGAGAGTTGAGAAGGAGGCCAGGAGCAGGAGCAGCAGAGTAGGAGCAGCAGAGCAGGGGCCCAGGACATCAACAACTTATTTTCTAAGAATGGTGAGAGTAAAACTACCGAGGGCAGCTGAAACAATTAACCTACTTGTTCATTACTTTAATGTCTGTAACATTACCTTTGACGGGGCGCAGGCTGGAGCCTACGTTAGCTGTCATCTGGCCGCGCTACACTCTGGACAAGTCGCCAGTTCATTGTAGAGCAACGGTTCCTAGAGTAGCTATAACTGAGCGTGACTAATTTAGGGGCTACTACAGTGACTGTGTGTTTCACACATATCACTGTCGGACAGTGCTCCAGTATGCGCCCATTCAGAGGCTGCATTGAATTGTATTATGACGCATTCAAGTTCTACTCAGTGATTATGAGCATCTGACGAAGGTCAGTTACGTTATCATGATGTGTTCAATGTCGTCTTGTAAAATGTGTTATTAGTGGGACACTTGAATAGCCTAAATACAAAAAAGTTAAATGTTCAAAGATTTGTTTGTTTTCATAGCAGTATAAAATAAAAGACACCATAATAGCTGACAACAACAAAGTAAACAAGACTATTTAGAATTCTGGACAGTTTACACCGACTTTTGAATGGTCTAAAAATATTTTTTGCCTGGTAAAGTGAAGCTGTCCACCTAGAGCTATGGTACTAAGAAGCCCATTTAGATTTGTCCAAGAATAGGTTAGTTCTGCATCAGTTTTTCCATTAAAAATAACATATAATGTTTACAATATATATAATGGAACAATAAACCTTTATGCTCTGCTGCTCCGGAATCAGCAGTAGCTGCTTCATCTGAGTTTGACCCCACAGCAGACGGTCAGCCCAGCAGTCCAATGATGCCTTTGATGGTGTGTGAGTGATGTGATGGGGTTTTATTGGGAGACAATGATAAGAATTTCACTCTAAGCTAATGATGTGTTGCTGTTTATTACTAACCCAGAGAGTTCTATCCCCATCTTGTTATCAAGCATTGGTCAGTTTGTTCAGATTTCAGGGTACAGAGTTAATTATAGCAAGTTGGAAGCTATGCCATTGGGCAACTTTGAAGACCGGGCAACCCTGGCTGTTTTTCCATTAAAAATAACATATAATGTTTACAATATATATAATGGAACAATAAACCTTTATGCCCTGCTGCTCCAGAATCAGCAGTAGCTGCTTCATCTGAGTTTGACCCCACAGCAGACGCTCAGCCCAGCAGTCCAATGATGCCTTTGATGGTGTGTGAGTGATGTGATGGGGTTTTATTGGGAGACAATGATAAGAATTTCACTCTAAGCTAATGATGTGTTGCTGTTTATTACTAACCCAGAGAGTTCTATCCCCATCTTGTTATCAAGCATTGGTCAGTTTGTTCAGATTTCAGGGTACAGAGTTAATTATAGCAAGTTGGAAGCTATGCCATTGGGCAACTTTGAAGACCGGGCAACCCTGGCTGTTTTTCCATTAAAAATAACATATAATGTTTACAATATATATAATGGAACAATAAACCTTTATGCCCTGCTGCTCCAGAATCAGCAGTAGCTGCTTCATCTAAGTTTGACCCCACAGCAGACGCTCAGCCCAGCAGTCCAATGATGCCTTTGATGGTGAGTGAGTAATGTACACACTGGTTGGCTGTTTTGGTTTATTAGTGACCCACTACCTATTTGTTGAGTGGTTAATTGAAAATGTATTTGCAATCAGAGGTGTAATAACGTGTTGCAAATCAGTGAAATGAGAATAAGACAACTAATAATACATCATTTACATAATCATACTCTGACTTGTTAAGTCGTTAATTGTAAAAATGGAAACAAATTGGGTGTATTACACCAGGCAATGTCAAGAATACTGAAAAACAAGAAAATTGAAGGTGGCAATGAATGGGGTAGAGGGGCCCACACCGATATTCTTTCAGGGGGCCCAGAATTCCTAGCAACTGCCCTGCACATAGTACAAAGGAAAAGGTCCTCGCCGTTTAATTAGATGCTGAAAAAGCATTTGATTACGTAGAGTGGGAGTATCTTTTCAATGTTCTTTATAGGTTTGGCTTGCGCTTGAGTTTCGTTGAATGGATTAAACTTCTATATAAATCTCCTACTGCTAGAGTTCATGTGAATGGCTCCATCTCTCATATTTTTGACTTGAGTAGAGGCACACGACAAGGCTGCCCCCTCTCACCACTATTATTTGCACTTGCACTGGAGCCATTGGCCGAAACTATTAGGAGCCACCATGGTATTTCTGGGGTTTTATTGGGAGACAATGATAAGAATTTCACTCTAAGCTAATGATGTGTTGCTATTTATTACTAACCCAGAGAGTTCTATCCCCATCTTGTTATCAAGCATTGGTCAGTTTGTTCAGATTTCAGGGTACAGAGTTAATTATAGCAAGTTGGAAGCTATGCCATTGGGCAACTTTGAAGACCGGGCAACCCTGGTTAA
Source organism: Sparus aurata (assembly GCF_900880675.1). Classification (NCBI taxonomy): domain Eukaryota; kingdom Metazoa; phylum Chordata; class Actinopteri; order Spariformes; family Sparidae; genus Sparus; species Sparus aurata. Next base: position 33,568,399 of record NC_044199.1, on the reverse strand, counting down.
TTTCCCTTTCAGATAGTCACCTTTGGGCCTCACTTACCTGGGCATCAGAGTATCAGCAAATATTAAAGAGCTGTATAAATTAAACTTAACACCAACCCTGGCAGCAGCAAATAGTGATCTCAACAGATGGTTTGATGTCCCTCTGTCATGGATGGTAGGATTAGACTGGTACAGATGAATGTGCTCCCCAGAATATTATATCCAATGCAAATGTTACCACTAAGGATTACTAGGAGAACTAATTTAGATATCGAAAGATCTCTCTCAAATTTTCTATGGCATGGGAAGAAACCCAGACTAAAGATGAAGACCCTACAATTACCAATAGAAAAGGGGGGTCAGGCCCTTCCCACTTTCTTTATTTTAATTGGGCTTGTCATGCTAGGATAATATCAGGCTGGCTCAAACATTTTATTCATCAGGAGACACACATGGATGCTTGGTGTTGTGCCCCTTTCTCCTCCCTCTGCTTTATTTTAACTGAAATGAGTAAACTTCCTACTGAGGTTAAAGATAATGTCATCATGCTAAGTACGCTTAAGATCTGGTGTGATGTCGCATACTGGCAGGGGAGGTTTCTCAACAGCTTTACAACCTTTAACTCAAAATAAGACCTTTCCTCCTGGTGAAGGAAAAAGTATTTTCGGTGACTGGTACTCAAGGGACCTGAGATTTATAGCAGACTTATTTGAAAATGGTCATTTTTCATCATTCATACAGCTTCAGACTAAATACAGAATACCACAAAATCACTTTTTTGGTTTCCTCCAGGTGAGACACTTTGTAAAAACTAATCTTATACTCCCAACAGACCAACCAATAGTTAGCCCAGTTGATATCTTCCGTATTAATTTTAATTTAACTGCCATGAACAGTAAAAAATGTATTTCCCTGTTTTATGCAAAACTATATTCTGTTAATGTTAATTTCCTGTCATTGTCAGCAGGTATATGGAGCACAACGCACCCCTCACTTTCTCACCAAAATAAATCCCCAGATTTCCCCCATATGTGTGAAGTGTAAAAAAGATGTAGGAACATACTATCACTGTATTTGGCAGTGTCCCTTGATAGCCAGATACTGGAAAAACATCACTAAGAAGCTCAGCTCAATCTTCCACAAAACAGTAAGCTGGAACCAGACTTATTCCTTCTGAATGTGCCTATGGGGCAGCTTTTATTATCTGCAGGACAGCGAACATTAATGGGTAAACTTCTCCTTTTGGCGAGGAGATGTGTTCTGTTTCAATGGATAAAAGAAAAAACCCCTTCGGTCACACAGTGGTACAGGGAAATATTCAAGGTTTTTCATATGGTGCTATGCCTCAGTGCTACGTTAAAGGGCAATGACAATTTGTTTTATAGTGTATGGCAACCTTTCCTGAATTACCTTCCTGGTGTCCCCATGTAACCTTTTTCTTTGTACGTTGTATAATGTGCAAGTCATGTATGTGAATTAGTGTATTTTTGTTTTGCAGGCTGGCTGTATCTGTGCTGTATGGTTCATTGTTTGTCTTTTTGTAAAATCAATAAAATGTATTACAAAAAAACCAAAAATGTTTAGCAACATGTTGTAAAATTCTGAAAAGCGGAGTGTGTATTGAAAAAGCATCAACTTGAAATTGTTACTGGCTCTTGTTTCAGAAAAGTGAGCATCCCCATCGACAGCCCAGATTTTGCCTGAGGGCAGGCCTGATGGTTTTATCCCTGAGCCCATAGATGAGAGCGCTCAGACATCTTGGAAGGATAGTCAGGGACACAAAGCATACATTGTAAATTCGCATCAGGGCTAATCTCCCTACTTTTCTAGCACTGGCAGTTATAATGGTTGATCCAAAGGTGGAGGTAAGAATCAGGCTCAGTTGAATCAGGTGAAGCAGAAGTGTTTGAAGAGCCTTTCTAGCTGAGGCTTTGTCTGTTGAGGCAGACCTGGCTACCAGAGCGACACCAATGTAGGAGGCAAAGATTACTACACCAACTGACAGAAAGAGAATGCTGACATACGCTTCCTCAAAATTATAAAAGATTGGTGCGAAAAACATTGCTTCCTTACTGCAAAAGTCATTCATATGAAGATCAAGTGAGGTTGTTGTGAACACATATAACAGCATAAAACCTCGAATGAGGATGTGAATAAAACTGAAGGACCACACCAGAGCAATGATGATGCTCAGGCTTCTCATGGTAAAGATGGCAGCATGCCTCAGAGGATAGCACACAGCCACAAATCTCTCAAATGACATCACAGCCAAGGTGAGAGGGGAGATGGTGATAGTTAAAACTGAGAGCAGAATGAGGGATCCACATACATAATATGACATTTTTATCCGTAAAGAAGCCAGAATGTAGAGCAGAATGTTCGACACCAGTGTAGCAGTATCTGCAAAGAGCAGGTTGAACAGCAGGATGTAACGGGATGTCTCACAAAACACCTGCTTTGACCTCAGGGTGAAAAGCAAAACACTGTTAATGTAGAAGAAAGAACAGCTTGATCCCACAGATAACATGCCGAACAACATTATCTCATGTGATACTTGATACTGCAAATAAGTGGTGATATTAGCCTTTGGCTGCAACACAGACAACATTACAGAATGATATGTGAAGAAAAAAAGACTCTTTTGGCTTATTGTACCAGTAAACTGCAACACATACAAAGTAAAATTAATCATGTCAAAGAAGCTCAAAATTATCACCACAAACACCTGTTGGGTTCAGAACGACAAATTATTCATCAGTTGAGCAGTCAAGTCAGAAAGATAGAGGACATGTTAGTTTGCAAAGACAGCAGAAAGGGTGTGCTGCTGGTGTTTCCTGCAACACAAGGTATATATGCTTTGTCCTCAGGTCAACCCCACATGATGTCATTACATCAGCATCTTGTTCACATCAGAATTTAGCAATGTAACTCTTTACCACTAATAACAGTTATAGACGCTTTCAAGTGTGAATCACTATCGGCAAGCATTGATCAGCCCACCTTAGCAAATCTTCAGAGAAGTTAAATAAGACTTTATAGTGCTGATTTTACATGTGGCGTTAGCATGCTAATACTAGTTAGTTAGCCCCGTATTCATCTTGCCATGCATTTTGGTGCTTGGTGCTATCGACACTGCTGACTGCCAATCAAATCCAGGTACATTATTATTTCTTTTCTCAATAACAACATAGTCACTGACCGTAATCATTATTACCACTGACAGGTGAAGTGAATAAAACTGATGATCTCTTCATCATGGAGCCTGTAAGTGGGCGTGATATATATTAGGAAGCAAGTGAATATGTTGTCCTCAAAGTTGATGTGTTAGAAACATAAAATGGGTTAGCATAAGTTTGACAAGTGCCAAATGTGATGGCTAGACGACTGGGTCAGAGCATCTACAAAACTGCAGCTCTCGTGGGGGGTTCTAAGTAGGGGTGTCACGATACCAAAAATTCAGTAGTCGGTGCCAATACCAGTAAAATTACACAAATCCGATGCCAATTTCGAATTTTCTAAGATTCCATGTGCTTGAACTTGAAACATGAATCCCTTTATAAAATATTTGAAAAATATCAAAGAAAGAGGACAGGTATAAAGCACAAGCACTTGCCTGCCCTGCCCTGCACATTGGCTCCAGCCCGCACACACACACACACACACACACACCTAATATTAGATGCAGTCATTTGAAGTCACAGACAGGTGGTGACAGGTAGTTCATTTTAAAACATTAACATAAAAATCTGGGCTGTCCAACGATTTAAAAAAAAAAGCCAGGAATGGGACAGCAGCGCAGCACTTGTTTTCAATTGCAAATTTATCTCCAAACGTACTATCCAATTATCAATTCACTAACACAGACCACGCCACATAATGATATGGATTTAGAATGGTTTATTGTACAATATGAATGTGGTAGAACCGACGTTGTGTAGGAGAGAGGGATGAACAGTTGGAGGGATAAGAGGTAAGGGTCGAGAGTAGAGGGATGAAAGGATGGGGGTCGAGGGATGGAGGGATGAAGGGAAGAAGGGGGGAGTCAGGGTTGTAGGCGGTTGGATGCGGGAGAAGGTTTATAGACCAGTGTCGGTTGGTGGTGATGGGACGGGAGTTAATCGGGGAGGTCGAGACTCTGAGTGGGAGAGCCGTCTCTCTGCTTCCTCTTAAGGGAATGATCCCCAAGAGAACTTCAGGCAGAAAGGTGTGCGTGGGCATTTCTGATGTCATTTAGGTTGTGGTGAATGTTTGTGAGGTACGTGGGTACCACAGAGCCCCTGAGGATAGTTAAGTGAAGAAGTTAATGCCACTGACATATACCTTGATTGTAGATGATTTTATCTTGAGGATGGAATGTGCGAATGTGATAAAGTTAGAGAGAGTCAGGATGTCGAATGAAGGGAACGAGAGGCTGTATGCGGCATGGAAAGTTTTGAAGCAATTTCATCTGGTCAGGTACGATGAGAGTGTTCACAGAGCGACGCTATTGAGGATGGCATCTTGGGAAGTGGTAACTAGATGTTCCAATTGTGGGGTCAGTAGAAGATGGTGGCTGAAAATGCCGGGACTGGGGTTGGAATAGGGTCGGAGGCTGGTGCAGATTGTCTGAATCTCTGAAACGAGAAACGAGATAGTGAGTTGGCGACTGAGTTTTTATGGCCTGGATGATGAGAGCCACCTGCCGCCATAGTAGCTGCCAAAGCCGGCGGAAGGGGCTGCATCTGTGAACAGCTGGATATCTTTTGGTGACGTGGTCATCATAAAAGAACGAGATGCTGTTCCAGGATGAGAGGAACTGGTGCCACAGTTTTAGCTTCATCTTGCATGCTTTGTCCTGTGGAATGTGGGTATGGCTTGGACAGCCAGGCTCCTTGGCCGGCTAGGTGGAAGAGGGAGATGGCGTGATCGATTGTAGCGTACTGTATGGAGAAGTCTGGGCTGGGAATTAAGCTATTAATGCTTGGGACAGTCGAGCCATGGGGGGATGAGAGGTCTATGATTAGTCTCTTTTTTCCTGAATATTTCCCGGTGGCTATGCCGATCGGACTGATTCTGAATGTCGGGAAAGGTGGACTGGAAAAAGGGCAGATCATGATTGATTCTCTGACTTCCTTATCCAGGAGTTTATTGATTATGTCGGGCTTGGTGATAGCTGACTGTAATTGTGGCATGTGTAGGAGGAATCTAGCATGACCTGCAAACCTGGGTGGAAGCCGTGTGTAAAACCCTGGATGAGGAAGTTAACGAACTGGCGGTCTGGGTGGCTCTTTAAGGCGGTCACAAGAGCATTGATTTTAATTGAGGTATTGAGATACGTACACAAGATGTGCTTGGTGGGGTTATGAGGGCAGGTTGGTCTGGAGTGGGCTCCGAGGTATCGGCAACTTGAAGCGCTGCATCATAGATCATTGTAGTTGTTACAGACCACCCCCCCGGTCCTGGCAGAGGATTGGTCTTCCTCGCTTATCCACGCCTTTGGGAAGAGGGCTGAGAGGGGTTGGCTGGGTGTTTGCTGGTTTTAGGGTGATAGACGGTGGGAGGGCTGCTGTTGGCAGGCTGCAGAAAATGGCGAGGTTCTGTTTATTTGGAGCTGAGAAGCGAGGCAAAAGAGCGGAGAGGGTGCATGCTGTGGCTGGGTGGGATGGTGCGCCGCACAGGTCACAATGTCTAATGTTCCCCAGTATGTTCCCTGATTAAGTTGCTGCAGGCGTCCGTCAGCTTGAGATGCAAAGAGGATGTGATATGTGTAAAAACCATGACCGCCGAACCACAAGGCTAGGTCTAGGATCAACAACAAGTAGTTGTCCAGTTCTGACCTGCGGTCGAGGACAACGGAACAGATGATGTCACGGTTAAATGAGAATGTGAATGAGAATTCGGGGAAGGTGGAAAATGAGAAACAGGAGGAAATGGAGGATTTTGGCGAGCAGCACCGGCGTAAATCGCTGTTGAGGGTGCGGTCTGTCTGAGTGACAGTGGTGGCCTGTATCGAAGTCGAAGGAGCTGAGGTGGTCAGGGAAGTTGGGATAGGAAAGGTAAAAGCAAGAGAAGAGGAAAGGATGCTGGGATGGAGGGATGCATGTGCTCGGGTTGTTTGTGAAGTCTGAGGAAAAAAGGAGGAGGGTTGATATAACTCTGGGACAGGAAGAGCTTGTGCAGAGTTTGATTCGACCTGGCCCTTTGGGAGGGCTGATTTGGAAGGCTGAGCATCTTGGGCCGTGTGGCGCACTGTGACGTTGCCGGTGTTGCTGCGGACGCGGCGCTGCGAACCCAAAAGTGCTCGGAAAGCTCGGCGAGGGAGAATGGTGTGTTGCTGTGAGTCCGTGAGGAGCTGGAAAAGTTTTGCCTTCTTGTCGGAGCGATGGAAGGGGATGCTACGTCGGCTGAGTGTGTGTCTGAGACAAGCAACTGTCCAGTCGGATAAGATGTCGGAGAGATGGCGGGGTAAATTTGGGCCAGAGTTGCTTTGCCTGTTGCTTGAGCGCCTGGATGTAGAGCAGGTTGGTGATAGCCTGTGTAGAACGGCCGACATCCCTCAGACGCCGAAGACGGGATCTTCCCCTTAGCCTACTTGAAGGCGATGGTCCGACGATGTCGGAGATGTCGGAGGATGAAAGCCGAGAACACCAGGGAATGTGGATAACGGAGCTCCTGGTCCATTTCTGAGGTGAGTTTGTCTCTGCCAGTCTTGTCACGATCAGGGAAGACTGAGTCAAACGAGAAAGAAACGGATGTGGTGTGCTTAAATGCTTCTGGTGCGGAAATGGGACGCATTCAAGGCGTGGTCTTAGTTACGCGAATCTACTTTATCAAACTTCATTTAGGAAGCAACGTTCAGTGTGGTTGCAGCGAAATTGCAGCTCTCTCACTAGCAAATTGACGTTTACGTCGTAAAAAATTTTTTTGGGGGGTAATCATGTTTTGACAAACCAATTGCATATTCATTTGTAACTATGTTCAACTAAGATATTCTGTGAATTTCGCTAGTTTTGAGAAGATACTTGCAAGAGACATGCTCTCGTTCTCTCTCTCCTTCTGAGGCGCATTACTGCTAGGTGCTAGTGCTAAACGTTTGTGCTAGGCTAATGTTAAAACTACAGCATAAGCTACGTACATAACATAAACCATAACATATGTGCCCACCATCCCAAACATCATGTAGCGTGTATTTCAGAATGACAGATTAAAAAAAAAACAAAAAAAAACAGTTAAGGTTCATTCTTTGGATGTTGTTAATATGAATCAGAACTCACCCTGAATTCTGTAAACAAATCTGGATGACAGGTGCTTTGCTAAATTGGAAGTATTACTTCCCTTGGTCTGAAGACCACAGTAGCATCGTTTGCATAATGCTTCTGCGGATTAATGAAAATGCCACGTTCATCTGCCTCATGTGCAAAGTACTTCCATAAACAACACAAGTCGAGGTGGGGCTATTGCTGGAGCTGCAGTTGCCATCTTCCACATGTGGATTTTGTTATGCCATGTGTAGTTCCACTTGTTCGTGACCTACTACTTCTGAATGTAAGTATCGACTGGAACACTCTGTTCCAGTCTCTCTCCCCATCAGTACCAGAGGGGGCGCGGCACCGATTCTAACACTGGAATCAGTGCAAGTGGTACTTCGAAAAATGGGCATTGTCTGTTTTGACATTTTAGAATTGAAAGGTATCGCAAGTATCGGTTCTTATGACATCCCTACTTCCCAGTCTGCAATGGTCAATATCTATCAAAAGAGGTCCAAGGAAGGAACAGTGGTAAACAGTGACAGGGTCATTGGCGGCCAAGGCTCATTGATGCAAATGTCGAATAAAGGCTGGCCTGTGTGGTCCACTCCAAAAGATAAGCTACTGTTGCTCAATTGCTTAAGTTAATGTTGGTTCTGATAGAAACTTGTCAGAATACACAGTGCATCACAGTTTGTTGTGTATGGGGCTGCAGAGCCACAAACCAGTCAGGGTGCCCATGCTGACCCTTGTCCACCGCCTAAAGCGCCAACAGTGGCCACATGAGCATCAGAACTGGACCACAGAGCATTGGAAAAATGTGGACTGGGTTTGATGAATCACGTATTCTTTTACATCATGTGGATGGCTAGGTGCTTTGCTTACCTAGGGAACACATGTCACCAGGATGCACTATGAGAAGAAGACAAGCTGGTGGAGGCAGGTTGATGCTTTGGGCAACATTCTGTGGTATCTGGCAGCAAGATGTTAGCAGCAGATCCATTAAACCTGTAAGGTGCAAGGTGGGTCCTCCATTGATCAAACTTGTTTGGCTTAAATTTCATGTCATTTTATTTATCTATTTTTATTATTTTAAATCTTATGTCGTTTTCCCCCTAAAGTTGAAATCAGATCTTCCACCTGATGATGCATTCATTTTGTAGGTCATTATTTATTTCCACAAAAAGGCACGGTCTGCTCAGTCGTCCAGAAGTACTTCAGTTTCACATCATCTGACTTCAAACAAACCACCCTCCAATTTAGTATGATAGCCAATCTTCTTGCTAATATTTTGGTTCCTTATCTGTAGTTCATATAGAGCCACCAGAGTTAAATTGAGACTGTTTCATAGCCAGTTATATGTAGAATGTTTAAATTCTGATTTAAAAAAATTAAAAACTCATTAATGTCACGTTTAAACACACTGCCAGACAAATTAAAACAAGTAAATGTATTAAATACTGTGATGGAGTGTAACTTATTACATTTACTGAAGTACTTTACTTATTTTGAGTAACTTGTACTTTACTTAAGTAATTATATTATCTGCTACTTTACGATTTCCATCCTCTACATTTTGGAGGCAAACATTGTACTTTTTTAGTCATTAGATTAATTGAAAGAGTAAAGTAACTCATAACTTTTCTGATTGCATGCTGCACCAGAAAAATGTTGACTATCACACCTGATATTTGGCCAGGTCCATAATTGATGAACATATAACCTTCACACACTTGGACCTGTGATAACTATCCTTCACACACTTGGACCTGTGATAACTATCCTTCACACACTTGGACCTGTGATAACTATCCTTCACACACTTGGGATGTATCAGTCTGTCACTGAAGGAGCTGCCCAGTGCTGTGATAGTGAGCTGCAGGGGGCGGGACTCCTTCACCAGCAGCGATGACAGCTTCTCCATCATCCTGCTCTCTCCCAAAACTTGCACTGGGTCAAGAGGGTCTTAGGATGGAGCTGACCTTCTTTATAACTTCATCAAGTCTTTTCCTAACTATTGCCGAGATGCTCTGCTCCAGCAGACTACTCTATAGAAAATGGCTGATGCCACCAAAGAGTCATACAACACTGAGTAAATGAAGCTGTAAGACTTGCAGGCCTCTTTTAAGGACATACATTTGATTAGACTAAAAATACCTGGCAGATCTAGCATAAACAAAGCCTTACCCATATTTCTTGTGACAACAAAGTGCTGTAGTAGAAAACAACTGTTATCACCAATTACAGATGAAATCTCCTTCACAGATCAACAAATTTTAATCTTGATTTAAACCTATTAACCTTTTTAAAACCTACATGTGTACTACTATTCTTGAATACTATCTCTTGTTAGTATGACTGCTCATTTTCTCTCTGGATTTGAAATCAGAGAATGTTTTAAGTTAGTTGTACATACTTTTTACAGAATTTAACATTTGTGTTTTTCGTCTATACAGTTTTGTTTCACTGTCTGATTGTCATGATCATAACTGTCTGAGACATTCACAGACAAACAGAAATAATAAACCACCGTTACATTATCCAAGAAGGACACATTTGTTAAATGAACATCTAAGAGACATGTAATAAAGCCAATTACACAAAATCTTTCCATACAATCATCACTTTTGTAAATGGTAAACAACCACAGATCATTGTTTATATTATTATTATTATTATTATTATTATTATTATTATTATTATTATCATTATTGTTATCATTATTATTATTATTATTATTGTCCTTTTTCTACATTTAGCAACATGTTGTAAAATGCTGAAAAGCAGAGTGTGTGTTGAAAAAGCATTCACTTGAAGTTGTTTCTGGCCCTTGTTTCAGAGAAGTGAGCATCTCCATCGACAGCACAGATTTTGCGTGAGGGCAGGCCTGATGGTTTGATCCCTGAGCCCATAGATGAGAGCACTGAGACACCTTGGAAGGATAGTCAGGCACACAAAGCATACATTGTAAATCCGTATGAGGGTTAATCTCCCTACTCTTCTAGCAATGGATGTTATGATGGTGGAACTCAAGGTGGAGGTAAGAATCAGGCTCAGCTGAATCAGGTGAAGCAGAAGTGTTTGAAGAGCCTTTCTAGCTGAGGCTTTGTCTGTTGAGGCAGACCTTGCTACCAGAGCTACACCAATGTAGGAGGCAAAGATTACTACACCAACTGACAGAAAGAGAATGCTGACATACGCTTCCTCAAAATTATAAAAGATTGGTGCGAAAAACATTGCTTCCTTACTGCAAAAGTCATTAATATGAAGATCAAGGGAGATTGTTGTGAACACATATAACAGCATAAAACCTCGAATGAGGATGTGAATAAAACTGAAGGACCACACCAGAGCAATGATGATGCTCAGGCTTCTCATGGTAAAGATGGCAGCATGCCTCAGAGGATAGCACACAGCCACAAATCTCTCAAATGACATCACAGCCAAGGTGAGAGGGGAGATGGTGATAGTTAAAACTGAGAGCAGAATGAGGGGACCACATACATAATATGACATTCTTATCCCTAAAAAAGCCAGAAAGTAGAGCAGAAGGTTCGACACCAGTGTAGCAGTATCTGCAAAGAGCAGGTTGAACAGCAGGATGTAACGGGATGTCTCACAAAACACCTGCTTTGACCTCAGGGTGAACAGCAAAACACTGTTAATGTAGAAGGAAGAACAGCTTGATCCAACAGATAACGTGCTAAACAACATTATCTCATCTGATACTTGATACTGCAAATAAGTGGTGATATTAGCCTTTGGCTGCAACACAGACAACATTACAGAATGATATGTGAAGAAAAAAAGACTCTTTTGGCTCGTTGTACCAGTAAACTGCAACACATACAAAGTAAAATTAATCATGTCAAAGAAGCTCAAAATTATCACCACAAACACCTGTTGGGTTCAGAACGACAAATTATTCATCAGTTGAGCAGTCAAGTCAGAAAGATAGAGGACATGTTAGTTTGCAAAGACAGCAGAAGTGGTGTGCTGCTGGTGTTTCCTGCAACACAAGGTATATATGCTTTGTCCTCAGGTCAACCCCACATGATGTCATTACATCAGCATCTTGTTCACATCAGAATTTAGTAATGTAACTCTTTACCACTAATAACAGTTACAGACGCTTTCAAGTGTGAATCACTATCGGCAAGCATTGATCAGCCCACCTTAGCAAATCTTCAGAGAAGTTAAATAAGACTTTATAGTGCTGATTTTACATGTGGTGTTAGCATGCTAATACTAGTTAGTTAGCCCCGTATTCATCTTGTCATGCATTTTGGTGCCTGGTGCTATCGACACTGCTGACTGCCAATCAAATCCAGGTACATTATTATTTCTTTTCTCAATAACAACATAGTCACTGACCGTAATCATTATTACCACTGACAGGTGAAGTGAATAAAACTGCTGATCTCTTCATAATGGAGCCTGTAAGTGGGCGTGATATATATTAGGAAGCAAGTGAATATGTTGTCCTCAAAGTTGATGTGTTAGAAACATAAAAATGGGTTAGCATAAGTTTGACAAGTGCCAAATGTGATGGCTAGACGACTGGGTCAGAGCATCTACAAAACTGCAGCTCTCGTGGGGGGTTCTAAGAAGGGGTGTCACGATACCAAAAATTCAGTAGTCGGTGCCAATACCAGTAAAATTACACAAATAAACGAATTTTCTAAGATTCCATGTGCTTGAACTTGAAACATGAATCCCTTTATAAAATATTTGAAAAATATCAAAGAAAGAGGACAGGTATAAAGCACAAGCACTTGCCTGCCCTGCCCTGCACATTGGCTCCAGCCCGCACACACACACACACACACACACACACACACACACACACACACACACACACACACACCTAATATTAGATGCAGTCATTTGAAGTCACAGACAGGTGGTGACAGGTAGTTCATTTTAAAACATTAACATAAAAATCTGGGCTGTCCAACGATTTAAAAAAAAAGCCAGGAATGGGACAGCAGCGCAGCACTTGTTTTCAATTGCAAATTTATTTCCAAACGTACTATCCAATTATCAATTCACTAACACAGACCACGCCACATAATGATATGGATTTAGAATGGTTTATTGTACAATATGAATGTGGTAGAACCGACGTTGTGTAGGAGGGATGGATCGGGGGTCCGGAGAGAGGGATGAACAGTTGGAGGGATAAGAGGTAAGGGTCGAGAGTAGAGGGATGAAAGGATGGGGGTCGAGGGATGGAGCGATGAAGGGAAGAAGGGGGAGTCAGGGTTGTAGGCGGTTGGATGCGGGAGAAGGTTTATAGACCAGTGTCGGTTGGTGGTGATGGGACGGGAGTTAATCGGGGAGGTTGAGACTCTGAGTGGGAGAGCCGTCTCTCTGCTTCCTCTTAAGGGAATGATCCCCAAGAGAACTTCAGGCAGAAAGGTGTGCGTGGGCATTTCTGATGTCGTTTAGGTTGTGGTGAATGTTTGTGAGGTACGTGGGTACCACAGAGCCCCTGAGGATAGTTAAGTGAAGAAGTTAATGCCACTGACATAGACCTTGATTGTAGATGATTTTATCTTGAGGATGGAATGTGCGAATGTGATAAAGTTAGAAAGAGTCAGGATGTCGAATGAAGGGAACGAGAGGCTGTATGCGGCATGGAAAGTTTTGAAGCAATTTCATCTGGTCAGGTACGATGAGAGTGTTCACAGAGCGACGCTATTGAGGATGGCATCTTGGGAAGTGGTAACTAGATGTTCCAATTGCGGGGTCAGTAGAAGATGGTGGCTGAAAACGCCGGGACTGGGGTTGGAAGAGGGTCGGAGGCTGGTGCAGATTGTCTGAATCTCTGAAACGAGAAACGAGATAGTGAGTTGGCGACTGAGTTTTTATGGCCTGGATGATGAGAGCCACCTGCCGCCATAGTAGCTGCCAAAGCCGGCGGAAGGGGCTGCATCTGTGAACAGCTGGATATCTTTTGGTGACGTGGTCATCATAAAAGAACGAGATGCTGTTCCAGGATGAGAGGAACTGGTGCCACAGTTTTAGCTTCATCTTGCATGCTTTGTCCTGTGGAATGTGGGTATGGCTTGGACAGCCAGGCTCCTTGGCCGGCTAGGTGGAAGAGGGAGATGGCGTGATCGATTGTAGCGTACTGTATGGAGAAGTCTGGGCTGGGAATTAAGCTATTAATGCTTGGGACAGTCGAGCCATGGGGGGATGAGAGGTCTATGATTAGTCTCTTTTTTCCTGAATATTTCCCGGTGGCTATGCCGATCGGACTGATTCTGAATGTTGGGAAAGGTGGACTGGAAAAAGGGCAGATCATGATTGATTCTCTGACTTCCTTATCCAGGAGTTTATTGATTATGTCGGGCTTGGTGATAGCTGACTGTAATTGTGGCATGTGTAGGAGGAATCTAGCATGACCTGCAAACCTGGGTGGAAGCCGTGTGTAAAACCCTGGATGAGGAAGTTAACGAACTGGCGGTCTGGGTGGCTCTTTAAGGCGGTCACAAGAGCATTGATTTTAATTGAGGTATTGAGATACGTACACAAGATGTGCTTGGTGGGGTTATGAGGGCAGGTTGGTCTGGAGTGGGCTCCGAGGTATCGGCAACTTGAAGCGCTGCATCATAGATCATTGTAGTTGTTACAGACCACCCCCCGGTCCTGGCAGAGGATTGGTCTTCCTCGCTTATCCACGCCTTTGGGAAGAGGGCTGAGAGGGGTTGGCTGGGTGTTTGCTGGTTTTGGGGTGATAGACGGTGGGAGGGCTGCTGTTGGCAGGCTGCAGAAAACGGCGGGGTTCTGTTTATTTGGAGCTGAGAAGCGAGGCAAAAGAGCGGAGAGGGTGCATGCTGTGGCTGGGTGGGATGGTGCGCCGCACAGGTCACAATGTCTAATGTTCCCCAGTATGTTCCCTGATTAAGTTGCTGCAGGCGTCCGTCAGCTTGAGATGCAAAGAGGATGTGATATGTGTAAAAACCATGACCGCCGAACCACAAGGCTAGGTCTAGGATCAACAACAAGTAGTTGTCCAGTTCTGACCTGCGGTCGAGGACAACGGAACAGATGATGTCACGGTTAAATGAGAATGTGAATGAGAATTCGGGGAAGGTGGAAAATGAGAAACAGGAGGAAATGGAGGATTTTGGCGAGCAGCACCGGCGTAAATCGCTGTTGAGGGTGCGGTCTGTCTGAGTGACAGTGGTGGCCTGTATCGAAGTCGAAGGAGCTGAGGTGGTCAGGGAAGTTGGGATAGGAAAGGTAAAAGCAAGAGAAGAGGAAAGGATGCTGGGATGGAGGGATGCATGTGCTCGGGTTGTTTGTGAAGTCTGAGGAAAAAAGGAGGAGGGTTGATATAACTCTGGGACAGGAAGAGCTTGTGCAGAGTTTGATTCGACCTGGCCCTTTGGGAGGGCTGATTTGGAAGGCTGAGCATCTTGGGCCGTGTGGCGCACTGTGACGTTGCCGGTGTTGCTGCGGACGCGGCGCTGCGAACCCAAAAGTGCTCGGAAAGCTCGGCGAGGGAGAATGGTGTGTTGCTGTGAGTCCGTGAGGAACTGGAAAAGTTTTGCCTTCTTGTCGGAGCGATGGAAGGGGATGCTACGTCGGCTGAGTGTGTGTCTGAGACAAGCAACTGTCCAGTCGGATAAGATGTCGGAGAGATGGCGGGGTAAATTCGGGCCAGAGTTGCTTTGCCTGTTGCTTGAGCGCCTGGATGTAGAGCAGGTTGGTGATAGCCTGTGTAGAACGGCCGACATCCCTCAGACGCCGAAGACGGGATCTTCCCCTTAGCCTGCTTGAAGGCGAAGGTCCGACGATGTCGGAGATGTCGGAGGATGAAAGCCGAGAACACCAGGGAATGTGGATAACGGAGCTCCTGGTCCATTTCTGAGGTGAGTTTGTCTCTGCCAGTCTTGTCACGATCAGGGAAGACTGAGTCAAACGAGAAAGAAACGGATGTGGTGTGCTTAAATGCTTCTGGCGCGGAAATGGGACGCATTCAAGGCGTGGTCTGAGTTACGCAAATCTACTTCATCAAACTTCATTTAGGAAGCAACGTTCAGTGTGGTTGCAGGGAAATTGCAGCTCTCTCACTAGCAAATTGACGTTTACGTCGTAAAAAAATTTCTTGGGGGGTAATCATGTTTTGACAAACCAATTGCATATTCATTTGTAACTATGTTCAACTAAGATATTCTGTGAATTTCGCTAGTTTTGAGAAGATACTTGCAAGAGACATGCTCTCTTTCTCTCTCTCCTTCTGAGGCTAGCTAGTGCTATAACGTTTGTGCTAGGCTAATGTTAAAACTACAGCATAAGCTACGTACATAACATAAACCATAACATATGTGCCCACCATCCCAAACATCATGTAGCGTGTATTTCAGAATGACAGATTAAAAAAAAAACAAAAAAACTGTTAAGGTTCATTCTTTGAATGTTGTTAATATGAATCAGAACTCACCCTGAATTCTGTAAACAAATCTGGATGACAGGTGCTTTGCTAAATTGGAAGTATTACTTCCCTTGGTCTGAAGACCACAGTAGCATCGTTTGCATAATGCTTCTGCGGATTAATGAAAATGCCACGTTCATCTGCCTCATGTGCAAAGTACTTCCATAAACAACACAAGTCGAGGTGGGGCTATTGCTGGAGCTGCAGTTGCCATCTTCCACATGTGGATTTTGTTATGCCATGTGTAGTTCCACTTGTTCGTGACCTACTACTTCTGAATGTAAGTATCGACTGGAACACTCTGTTCCAGTCTCTCTCCCCATCAGTACCAGAGGGGGCGCGGCACCGATTCTAACACTGGAATCAGTGCAAGTGGTACTTCGAAAAATGGGCATTGTCTGTTTTGACATTTTAGAATTGAAAGGTATCGCAAGTATCGGTTCTTGTGACATCCCTACTTCCCAGTCTGCAATGGTCAATATCTATCAAAAGAGGTCCAAGGAAGGAACAGTGGTAAACGGTGACAGGGTCATTGGCGGCCAAGGCTCATTGATGCAAATGTCGAATAAAGGCTGGCCTGTGTGGTCCACTCCAAAAGATAAGCTACTGTTGCTCAATTGCTTAAGTTAATGTTGGTTCTGATAGAAACTTGTCAGAATACACAGTGCATCACAGTTTGTTGTGTATGGGGCTGCAGAGCCACAAACCAGTCAGGGTGCCCATGCTGACCCTTGTCCACCGCCTAAAGCGCCAACAGTGGCGACATGAGCATCAGAACTGGACCACAGAGCATTGGAAAAATGTGGACTGGGTTTGATGAATCACGTATTCTTTTACATCATGTGGATGGCTAGGTGCTTTGCTTACCTAGGGAACACATGTCACCAGGATGCACTATGAGAAGAAGACAAGCTGGTGGAGGCAGGTTGATGCTTTGGGCAACATTCTGTGGTATCTGGCAGCAAGATGTTAGCAGCAGATCCTTTAAACCTGTAAGGTGCAAGGTGGGTCCTCCATTGATCAAACTTGTTTGGCTTAAATTTCATGTCATTTTATTTATCTATTTTTATTATTTTAAATCTTATGTCGTTTTCCCCCTAAAGTTGAAATCAGATCTTCCACCTGATAATGCATTCATTTTGTAGGTCATTATTTATTTCCACAAAAGGGCACGGTCTGCTCAGTCGTCCAGAAGTACTTCAGTTTCACATCATCTGACTTCAAACAAACCACCCTCCAATTTAGTATGATAGCCAATCTTCTTGCTAATATTTTGGTTCCTTATCTGTAGTTCATATAGAGCCACCAGAGTTAAATTGAGACTGTTTCATAGCCAGTTATATGTAGAATGTTTAAATTCTGATTTAAAAAAATTAAAAACTCATTAATGTCACGTTTAAACACACTGCCAGACAAATTAAAACAAGTAAATGTAGTAAATACTGTGATGGAGTGTAACTTATTACATTTACTGAAGTACTTTACTTATTTTGAGTAACTTGTACTTTACTTAAGTATTTATATTATCTGCTACTTTACGATTTCCATCCTCTACATTTTGGAGGCAAACATTGTACTTTTTTAGTCATTAGATTAATTGAAAGAGTAAATTAACTCATAACTTTTCGGATTGCATGCTGCACCAGAAAAATGTTGACTATCACACCTGATATTTGGCCAGGTCCATAATTGATGAACATATAACCTTCACACACTTGGGCCTGTGATAACTATCCTTCACACACTTGGACCTGTGATAACTATCCTTCACACACTTGGGGTGTATCAGTCTGTCACTGAAGGAGCTGCCCAGTGCTGTGATAGTGAGCTGCAGGGGGCGGGACTCCTTCACCAGCAGCGATGACAGCTTCTCCATCATCCTGCTCTCTCCCAAAACTTGCACTGGGTCAAGAGGGTCTTAGGATGGAGCTGACCTTCTTTATAACTTCATCAAGTCTTTTCCTAACTATTACCGAGATGCGCTGCTCCAGCAGACTACTCTATAGAAAATGGCTGATGCCACCAAAGAGTCATACAACACTGAGTAAATGAAGCTGTAAGACTTGCAGGCCTCTTTTAAGGACATACATTTGATTAGACTAAAAATACCTGGCAGATCTAGCATAAACAAAGCCTTACCCATATTTCTTGTGACAACAAAGTGCTGTAGTAGAAAACAACTGTTATCACCAATTACAGATGAAATCTCCTTCACAGATCAACAAATTTTAATCTTGATTTAAACCTATTAACCTTTTTAAAACCTACATGTGTACTACTATTCTTGAATACTATCTCTTGTTAGTATGACTGCTCATTTTCTCTCTGGATTTGAAATCAGAGAATGTTTTAAGTTAGTTGTACATACTTTTTACAGAATTTAACATTTGTGTTTTTCGTCTATACAGTTTTGTTTCACTGTCTGATTGTCATGATCATAACTGTCTGAGACATTCACAGACAAACAGAAATAATAAACCACCGTTACATTATCCAAGAAGGACACATTTGTTAAATGAACATCTAAGAGACATGTAATAAAGCCAATTACACAAAATCTTTCCATACAATCATCACTTTTGTAAATGGTAAACAACCACAGATTATTGTTTATATTATTATTATTATTATTATTATTATTATTATTATTATTATTATTATTATTATTATTATTGTCCTTTTTCTACATTTAGCAACATGTTGTAAAATGCTGAAAAGCAGAGTGTGTATTGAAAAAGCATTCACTTGAAGTTGTTTCTGGCCCTTGTTTCAGAGAAGTGAGCATCTCCATCGACAGCACAGATTTTGCGTGAGGGCAGGCCTGATGGTTTGATCCCTGAGCCCATAGATGAGAGCACTGAGACACCTTGGAAGGATAGTCAGGCACACAAAGCATACATTGTAAATCCGTATGAGGGTTAATCTCCCTACTCTTCTAGCAATGGATGTTATGATGGTGGAACTCAAGGTGGAGGTAAGAATCAGGCTCAGCTGAATCAGGTGAAGCAGAAGTGTTTGAAGAGCCTTTCTAGCTGAGGCTTTGCCTGTTGAGGCAGACCTTGCTACCAGAGCTACACCAATGTAGGAGGCAAAGATTACTACACCAACTGACAGAAAGAGAATGCTGGAATGCGCTTCCTCAAAATCATTAAAGATTGGTGTGAAAAACATTGCTTCCATACTGCAAAAGTCATTCATATGAAGATCTAGGGAGATTGTTGTGAATACATATAACAGCATAAAAACTCGAATGAGGATGTGAATAAAACTGAAGGACCACACCAGAGCAATGATGATGGTCAGGCTTCTCATGGTAAAGATGGCAGCATGCCTCAGAGGATAGCACACAGCCACAAATCTCTCAAATGACATCACAGCCAAGGTGAGAGGGGAGATGGTGATAGTGAATACTGAGAGCAGAATGAGGGGACCACATACATAATATGACATTCTTATTCCTAAAAAAGCCAGAAAGTAGAGCAGAAGGTTCGACACCAGTGTAGCAGTATCTGCAAAGAGCAGGTTGAACAGCAGGATGTAACGGGATGTCTCACAAAACACCTGCTTTGACCTCAGGGTGAACAGCAAAACACTGTTAATGTAGAAGAAAGAACAGCTCGATCCCACAGATAACGTGCTAAACAACATTATCTCATCTGATACTTGATACTGCAAATAAGTGGTGATATTAGCCTTTGGCTGCAACACAGACAACATTACAGAATGATATGTGAAGAAAAAAAGACTCTTTTGGCTTGTTGTACCAGTAAACTGCAACACATACAAAGTTAAGTTAATCATGTCAAAAAAGCTCAAAGTTATCACCACAAACACCTGTTGAGTTCAGAAAGACAAATTATTCATCAGTTGAGCAGTCAAGTCAGAAAGATAGAGGACATGTTAGTTTGCAAAGACAGCAGAAGTGGTGTGCTGCTGGTGTTTCCTGCAACACAAGGTATATATGCTTTGTCCTCAGGTCAACCCCACATGATGTCATTACATCAGCATCTTGTTCATGTCAGAATTTAGTAATGTAACTGTTTACCACTAGTAAAAGTAACAGATGCTTTCAAGTGTAAATCACTATCGGCAAACTTTGATCAGCCCACCTTAGCAAATCTTCAGAGAAGTTAAATAAGACTTTATAGTGCTGATTTTACATGTGGCGTTATACTAGTTAGTTAGCCCTGTATTCATCTTGTCATGCATTTTGCAGCCTGGGGCTATTGATACTGCTGACTGCCAATCAAATCCAGGTACATCATGATCTCTTTTCTTATCAACAACGTACTCACGGATCAGACGTAACATTATTACCACTGACAGGTAAAGTGAATAACGCTGATTATCTCTTCATCATGGAGCCTGTATGTGGGTGTAATATATTAGACAGCAAGTGAATATGTTGTCCTCAAAGTTGATGTATTAGAAACATAAAAATGGGCTAGCATAGGTTTGACAAGAGCCAAATTGTGATGGCTAGACGACTGGGTCAGAGCATCTCCAAAACTGCAGCTCCCGTGGGGGGTTCTAAGTAGGGGTGTCACGATACCAAAAATTCAGTAGTCGTGTCATTACCGTAGCACCTGCCTGCCCTGCACATTGGCTCCAGCCCGCACGCACACACACACACCAAATAGTAGATGCAGTCATTTGAAGTCACAGACAGGTGGTGGCAGGTAGTTCATTTTAAATCATTAACATAAAAATCAGGGCTGTCTAACTATTTTTTTAAAAAGCCAGGAATGGGACAGCAGCGCAGCACTTGTTTTCAATTGCAAATTTAACTCCAAATGTACTATCCAATTGTCAATACAGAAGCAACGTTCAATGTGGTCGCGCTAAATTGCAGCTCTCTCACTCGCAAATCGTCTTTTACATCATAAAAAATGGGGGGGGTAACCATCTTTTGACAAACCAATTGCATATTCATTTGTAACTATATTAAACTAAGATGTTCTGTGAATTTCGCTAGTTTTGACAAGATACTTGCAAGAGACATGCTCTCTTTCTCTCTCTCCCTCTGAGGCCGCATTACTACAAGGTAGCTAATGCTATAACATTCGTGCTAGGCTAATGTTAAAACTATAGCATAAGCTACCTACGTAACATAAGCAATAACAAATGTGCCCACCACCCCAAACATCATGTAACGTGTATTTTAGTATGACAGATTACAAAAAACAGAAAAGGTTCATTCTTTGGATGTTGTTAATATGAATCAGAACTCACCCTGAATTCTGTAAACAAATTTGGATGACGGTCTTTCAGGTGCTTTGCTAAATTGGAGGTATTTCCTCACTTGGTCTGAAGACCAAAGTAGCATCGTTTGCATAATGCTTCTGCGGATTAATGATAACGCCACGTTCATCTGCCTCATATGCAAAGTACTTCCATAAACAACTCTTTGTGCCTTTTTTATCATCAAGTCGAGGTGGGGCTATTGCTGGAGCTGCAGTTGCCATCTTCCACATGTGGTTTTTGTTTTGTCATGTGTAGTTCCACTTGTTCGTGACCTACTACTTCTGAATGTAAGTATCGACTGGAACACTCTGAGGCGTATACTGCCCCCATCAGTACCAGAGGGGGTGCGGCACCGATTCTAACACTGGAAACGGTGCGAGTGGTACTGTCTGTGTTTTGACATTTTAAAACTGAAAGGTATCGCAAGTATCTTGTGACATCCCTACTTCCCAGTCTGCAGTGGGCAATATCTATCAAAAGAGGTCCAAGGAAGGAACAGTGATAAACGGTGACAGGGTCATGGGCAGCCCAGGCTCATTGATGCAAATGTGGAATGAAGGTTGGCCTGTGTGGTCCGATCCAACAGATTGTTCTGTTGCTCAAGTTGCTGAAGAAGTTAATGTTGGTTCTGATAGAAACTTGTCATAATACACAGTGCATCACAGTTTGTTGTGTATGGGGCTGCAGAGCTACAAACCAGTCAGGGTGCCCATGCTGACCCTTGTCCACTGCCTAAAGCGCCAACAGTGGCCACATGAGCATCAGAACTGGACCACGGAGCAATGGAAGAAGGTGGTCTGGGCTGATGAATCACGTTTTCTTTTACATCACGTTGATGGCCACGTGCCTCCCTTACCTAGGGAACACATGTCACCAGGATGCACTATGAGAAGAAGACAAGCTGGTGGAGGCAGGTTGATGCTTTGGGCAACATTCTGTGGTATCTGGCAGCAAGATGTTAGCAGCAGATCCTTTAAATCCTGTAAGGTGCAAGGTGGGTCTTTAATTTATCAAACTTGTTTGGCTTAAATTTCATGTCATGTTATCCCCAAAGTTGAAATAAGATCTTCCACCTGATGATGCATTCATTTTGTTAGATCACGTGTTTATCCCACAAAAGGGCACGGCCTCGTCAGTCGTCCAGAAGTACTTCAGTTTCACATCATCTGACTTCAAACAAACCACCCTCCACTGTAATATGATTAGGGATGGGAATCAAGGACCGGTTCTTCTTCAAAACCGGTGCCCAGTGAGTCAATTCCTCGGAATCGTTAGCATGCCCGCTTAACAATTCCGCTTATTGGTTCCGCTCGTAGCAAATGCATCATGACGTCATGACGCATGACGCTGCGTTGTTTTGGTTAAGAGCGCAGCAAACATGGCTTCGAGGCAGAGGTGCTTTAGAGTTTGGTTGTATTTCACACGAAAAGACGACAATTCAGTCACTTGCAACACTTGTAAAGTTTCCATTTCATCAAAGGGGGGAACTACCTCTAGTATGCATAACCATTTTTCCACGCAGCAATTCATTTGCAGGACTGTCGCGTCCTGATACACTACTACTTAGCGACGCAAGTGAGACAAGCAGCAGCAGAGCTAACGAGATGCCATCTGTTATTAATGCCGAAGGTAACTTTAAACTCTCCAGGCAGACTGGGCTCTGTCTACTTATTTATAATGTGAGTGCCATTTCAATGTGTAAACTTCTACTACACGAATAATCTCCATTGTCATTGTCCGTCAAATTTAGATGATGTTGACGGCCAGAGTCTGGCTGGCTCAGAGGCTGCAGCAGCTCTCGTGCACTTCTAGCTTCTCCGTTCACAGAGGCAGGGTTACTTAGGTAAGGCACTCTTGATCATCTGTCAAGGCACACCCTAGCGTAGAGTTTAGATTCTCTGCCCGAGCCCAACCCTACCCGAACCTCGGGCTTGTTTGTGTTTGTGTTGCTGCGTGGGGTAAACGTGAGTTTTCCTCATGCTGAAAACGTGACTTGTGGCATACGTCACATCACTCCCCGAGACGTGAGAAGAAAGCGAAAATATACATTTATACTTCGAAAAATAACAAAAATAATAGTAACGCACAGTGATTTGAATAAGTAACTTCAATCTGATCACTGTTTTGGAAGTATAAGCGCTTTAGATTACTCGTTACTGAAAAAAGTGGTCAGATTAGTAATGCCGTACCAGCACTACTGATTGTCTAGCTTAACTGCAACATGGAGCTTGAAGATGTAAAGAAAAAAATTAAAACAGGAGAATTAACTTTTAACAAGGTTGGAGGAAAGTCGGAGGTATGGAACCATTTTGAACAAGTCGTGGGCCGTGACAACAACTCATAATTACAGTTGATGCGTTGGGCTGGCCGGGCTCGGGTCGGGCTTGATTTTTTGGGCCTGATCTAAGCTCTACACTAGCATGCCATGGCATACTGGTTCAGAAACACTGCCCTAAGCTATGAGTCCCTGCACTTTACTTTGAGAAGTAGCTCACCTACTTTTAGGTTTGTTCTGAGGTTGCTACACATAATTTTTGTATACTCTGTGCTGTGTCTTCTGATCAGATATTAAAGGGAGTTAATACAAACAAACAAATTCATACTTATTCCCTCACCCAATGAGAATCGATAAGAGAATTGATAAGGAATCGGATCGATAAACAATATCAATAATGGAATCGGAATCGTTAAACTCTTATCAATTCCCATCCCTAAATATGATAGCCAAACTTCTTGCTAATAGTGTCATTTCCTTATCTGTAGTTCATATAGAGCCGCCAGTGACTGTTTCATAACCAGTTACATGTAGAATGTTTAAATTCTGACTTTAAAAAATGTAAAACTTTTTAATGTCACATTTAAACACATTGCCAGACAGATTAAAACAAGTAAATGTAGTAAATACTGTGATGGACTGTTACTAATTACATTTACTGAAGTACTTTACTTATTTTGAGTAACTTGTACTTTAGGTGTGACAACAAAGGGCTGTAGTAGAAACTAACTGCTATCACCAATTAAAGATGAAATCTCCTTCGCAGATCAACAAATTTTAATCTTGATTTAAACCCATTTACCTTTTTAAACCTACATGTGTACTACTGTTCTTGAAAACTATCTTTTGTTAGTTTGTCTGCTCATTTTTAGTATCTCAGACTAACATCTCTCTGGATTTGAAATAGAGAATATTTACTTGTTACTTGTACGTACTTTTTACACAATTTAATACAAGGGCGGAGTGGGGCACCAAAATCCACCGGGGAATTTCTGACCGCACTGGCCCATCACCGGCCCTCCCATATATCAACAAGACAAACTCATAAACAAAAATGTATGTCAGTTTAAAATATTAAATCTATTTTTTTAATCTGGATGAAAACCCAGATTAGGTCATGTTTCCTTGAGTGGAATTCCTCCATCTGATCTAACGCCAGCCAAGTCTTCGTATTTGGGAAGGACTTAACGGATATTGAAATCTGACCACAACATGGCACTAGGCAAACGCACAATATTGACAAAAAAGTGTAGGTTTAAAGCTTTTATGGGTTTTCTGTTAATAAATAGATGCTGAAATATTACATCAAAATGAAATAATAGAACTACATTGTATGACAGACCTATATCAACAACAGAACTTATAATCTGTAATTTTCGATCACTTTGATGCATCCCCCTCCAGCATCCGTTCCATCTTCATTATGGCCTTTTCGGCCCCTCCTTTCTCCTTTCTCTTTTGCCTTCCATGTGTAAAACAACAATCATCTACTCCTCAAATCATCAAATCCTTCAACTGTCAAAAATCTTGTACTTTCTTCGAACTTGCTTGCTTTCTCTCTGTCTGAAGAATGTCATTATCTTGTAGGATCATGCCATTAGACGAGGGGCTGCTCATTTATTCCCCTACATTTCTGTAAATAGACTTGACCTGCAATCGGTTCATTGGATAAATGCATTTCCAATTCCCAGGAGGCTTTGCCCCATTCTATGTTAATTTAAGAACAAACAAACAAATTAAATTGCAGGTTGTTTTTTTTTTATTTTCAATAACAATAATAATAATACATTTTATTTGATGGCGCCTTTCAAGTCACCCAAGGTCACTTTACATGGAGTAAAAGCGTAAATTACAACACCACAGATTATTAAAACCAAACATTGACCCTAAAAAAAAGAATTAAAGAAAATAAATGATAAGTTTGTGACCATGAAAGTTCTGTTACACCTGAATAAGAAGAATTAAATTAAGAAGGCTACACGAAAACAAGTAGATTGATGGGAGAGATCAGAGATGAGTGTGCAGGGTAACCATGACTGAGATATAGAGAATGAGCAAGTGGTATATATATTGGTTGGACTGTTACTTCATCATTAATATAGTAGATATTAGATATTTTCACAGAGAATTTAAACAACATCAGTAATTTTGATGAGCCCAAGGGGCAGCCATGTATGTTTCACTCAGAATGATCTGTGGACCGTTTTGCGGGAATTCATCAGCTGGCCAGCGGACCTGGAAAACTCCTGATCATCCTGATTGCCACTCCGCCCCTGATTTAACACTCGTGTTTTTCATCTATATTGTTTTGTTTCATCGTCTGATTGTCATGTTCATAACTGTCTAAAGACATTCACAGACAAACAGAAATGATAAACCATCATTATGTAAGAAGAACAAATTTGTTAAATGAATAATTAAGAGACATGTAATAAAGCCAATACCACAAAATCTTTCTATACAGTCATCACTTTTGTAAATGGTGAATAACCACAGATGTTTTTATTATTATTATGTTATTATTATTATTATTATTATTATTATTATTATTATTGTCCTTTTTCTATATTTAGCAACATGGTGTAACATGCTGTATTGAAAAAGCATTCACTTGAAGTTGTTACTGGCTCTTTTTTCAGAGAAGTGAGCATCTCAATCTACAGCACAGATTTTGCCTGAGGGCAGGCCTGATGGTTTGATCCCTGAGCCCATAGATGAGAGCACTGAGACACCTTGGAAGGATAGTCAGGCACACAAAGCATACATTGTAAATCCGTATGAGGGTTAATCTCCCTACTCCTCTAGCACTGGCAGTTATAATGGTGGAGCTCAAAGTGGAGGTAAGAATCAGACTTAGCTGAATCAGGTGAAGCAGAAGTGTTTGAAGAGCCTTTCTAGCTGAGGCTTTGTCTGTTGAGGCAGACCTGGCTACCAGAGCTACACCAATGTAGGAGGCAAAGATTACTACACCAACTGACAGAAAGAGAATGCTGGAATACGCTTCCTCAAAATCATTAAAGATTGGTGTGAAAAACATTGCTTCCATACTGCAAAAGTCATTCATATGCAGATCAAGGGAGATTGTTGTGAACACATATAACAGCATAAAAACTCGAATGAGGATGTGAATAAAACTGAAAGACCACACCAGAGCAATGATGATGCTCAGGCTTCTCATGGTAAAGATGGCAGCATGCCTCAAAGGATAGCACACAGCCACAAATCTCTCAAAGGACATCACAGCCAAGGTGAGAGGGGAGATAGTGATAGTGAATACTGAGAGCAGAATGAGGGGACCACATACATAATATGAAATTCGTAGCCCTAAAAAAGCCAGAAAGTAGAGCAGAAGGTTCGACACCAGTGTAGCAGTATCTGCAAAGAGCAGGTTGAACAGCAGGATGCAACAGATGTAATGTAAATGTAAGTCTTTACCACTGTCGATTCACACTTGCCCCATTTTCTCCATCTGCTTATAAGGTCAAGGTCATTTTTATGATCCTTGACTGG
Source organism: Sparus aurata (assembly GCF_900880675.1). Classification (NCBI taxonomy): domain Eukaryota; kingdom Metazoa; phylum Chordata; class Actinopteri; order Spariformes; family Sparidae; genus Sparus; species Sparus aurata. The sequence continues at coordinate 33,541,719 of NC_044199.1, read as the reverse complement.
TGATCTATTCAGCCTTCATTTTCATGAAAGATTTTGTGGCATATAGAATAGTTAAGTGAAAGTGAGGTTCTATGGTATGATAGATGGTAGATGATAGGGAGAAAAGGGTACTGGCAGCTTATTTGAAGTGCTGGTACACAAACAAGGTTTGTGAAGGAGCAAAATGCAAAAGTGCTGGTCCACTTCAAGAACTTGCAGGGACCCATCACTGTTAAAAACTATTTGTTCTGCATCTCAGCAGATTATATCTGCAACAAGACAAAAGCAACTTAGACTCACAGAACAATGGTTTACAAGGGTCAGCCAGGACTGACTGATGTTTCCTCGACGTGGCCTGAATAACGTATTGCGTCAATACCTAAAATTCAGGTCATTGCTAGGGTAGGCCATGGCTTGTTGAAAATATTCAACTTTTAGGAAAAATCTGTATGTGTTGTGTGTGGAGGACCAGGAAGTGGCATCTTCTGCTCAGCTGCTCGAAGCTGTCTGGCTCTGCAGGGTTCCAGTGCAGAGCCAGATCTTCTGGAGGAGTAAACATCAGTGTACATACAACCGCAATGCGAAAATTCAAGTTTGTCGGTTTTAATTGTGTTTTCTGCTGTTATTTACCACTTTGTTGTGCTGTAAATCCCAAGTCTGCATAGGGTCTTTTACTTTGAAAATTTACCAAATGCTCTATATCATTTTTTTCATTGCATCTGCCGACCTGGCTCTACTTGGTTTGACTCCGTGTGGCTTGAAGGTGTGTATCAAACCAATGATGTGCTTGTCTCGATCCCCGTCGTACTATCAAAAAATCACCACTAACAAAGTTGCTCCACTAATTCAGTTACAATAATGTTTGATTTACTATAACTTCTTCACATTAAAAGTCATTTAAAAGATTTCATGATGAACGTCATGTTTTCACCAGCAGTAACTGAGCAATATACATGACTCCTCAAACAGATTTAGCTTCAGTTAGAACCTACACAAGTATTGAAAGCTGAACACAAAATTTATTTTTCTTGTAGGTGTCCTGCACAGACACGAGGTGACTATGCATTATTATATCAATGTTAGGGAGAGACGGTGTATGTTAAGAGTTGCAGTAGCCAGACATCACCGCAGCCCACTTACAGACAGGGTGACCACAGCTTGGCCCTTCTCCGGATCAGGTCCATTAGGGGCGTGGCTCAACTCAACTGGGTGCAGTCAAACTGGTGTGGCAAAAGGAAATCAGCGTGGCTTGTTTTGACTCTGACTTCCTGCTTGGCTCAATCTGCTTTTGCTGCATGATGCAGCTATTGTCTGTTTCTCTCAAAAATACACCTAGCGAGTCTTCTCCACAGAGCAGAGTGGAGAGCCGCTTCTGGAATGCTTCTGAAACGTACTGTTGCAGGTATGGTGGAAACACAAGCATCAACAACAATTGACGTGCTCTGTTGTGAATATTATATTCCATTCCTGCTAAAGATCACCCTTAATCCTGCAGGATGGTCCTTTAAACGCATGTACTTGATTGACAGATGCCTCAGCAAAACCATTTCATTTTCTTCTGTAAAGGCCAAATTTGGATATGATATCTGATGGCCATGTGCTGTTTCTTCACCAGTCTTTAAAACTGTATGCTACTATATATTAGATGAATACATTAGGTTTTATTGTATTCTACTTTAACTTCTGACCATCCAGAACAAACCAGAAAACAGCCTGAGATGCAAGATAGTAAAAGTTAAACTTTGGTGAACTAGAATGATGAGGAGTGTTTTTGTTGCTATGGAAATATTGTTTTTGTTTGTTGAAATACTCTGAGGTACAACAGAGAGAAATCCCCACATCTCAACCAATCCCCTGATAACTCATTTAGAGGCATTAAACATTCAGACCTGTACACATAAATGTTTTCATTAAATATTGATATAATTAGTGCCTCTTGTGTTTGTCTTTCAGTAATCTCAGTGGAAAGAGGCTGATGTGTGTGGCAAAGTTCAACAAACATTAACAAGTCCAAAGGTAATAGAGGAAACTTCCACCATCATGTCTGTCTTACGAAAGCTAACATGAATCTTAAATGTTTGCACTCGTAAATACGTATAACTATGATTAACTCATTTATATTACTTAAATAATTTTTCACATTTCAAGCTGCCCTTCATTAGACTATTGTTGAAAAATAAAAACTGTCCTCTAAACTAGTGGTTCCCAACCTTTTTTTGTTTCCTGAAGCCCCCCTTGCCTGTGTCCAAGACAAGCCAGGCCCCCCCGACCCCAACCTGCATACACTAAAAGAATAACGTGATTAATTACAGACTTTTATTTGAAAAAATAAACAACAGTTGTAGGTTTTTGCTCTTATTCTCCTTGTCTTACAATGTATATAGGTACTTTCTTCCTTTTTTGTGTCATCGGGTGTATCACACACAAACACACACACACACACACACACAGTTTAATTTTTGACCAGAATAGGCTTACCTCATCGGGGTGTTGTTGATAAATAGCTTAATGAATTAAAATGTGGACCAAAAATACGTTCAATTTGGATTATACAGAGTTTTGTCTATCCGGTTGGGTCTGTTATTGGGATTTTATAAATTTAATGTGCACAAATACAATTTTGGTAAACTCACAACCTCAGAGCAGACAAAGTTGTGCGCACCCCCTGCGATCTCTGGCGCCCCCCTAGGTTGGGCCCGGACCCCAGGTTGGGAACCACTGCTCTAAACCCTGAGCAGGGCTTGGACAGTGACAAACATTGGCTGGTACTTACTTAGACTGTTCATTGTTCATTTGCCAGCCCAGTTCTCTGTAGTGCACTATTTGGTAAACTTTACAAAGTAATGAAAGCAAAGTATGTGTTATTTGGAGTAAGTAGGGTACAGTATTTATGAATGTAACAGTGGCTGCATAGTTTTTTGCTTAGTTAGGGTGATACAACAAAGATCTCAAAGTCTTCTGAGCTGTTCCACCTTCAAGTCAGATCCAGTAAGAACGGGAATACCCAAAGAAAATGAGACGCAAAAGTCTAATCCTTGGCTTCATTGGCATCTGGCTTTGATGTACACTCCTGGTCTCACCCTCTCCCACATTGACCACTAAAACATGAAAAGGCCTTCTAGTGTCAGTCTCAGTTTGTGGATTTACTTTCACTCTTCACTTAGCTAGGTTGGTAGCTTCCTGTTGAGTCGAGCTTGGTAATAAGCTAGGCTTGCTTTGGCTCAAACATCCATCCACAAGTTTGCCCATTTTGATTAGCTGGTATTTAGGTGGTGTCAGGCCCTGCCAAGATGGTGACGGCTGCTACTACCGACTTTGAGCTTCATTTTGGCTGTTAAAAAACCTGTGGGTGATGTCGCGGTGACTCTGTCCACTATTTGTACAAAGCCACAATGATTTTCTGTCATTTATATATCGGCACTTAATTCCACCTGCTCGCGTTAAACTGTTAAAATACAGTTTATTGTGTTATTTGGATTAGCATTTTTTTGTAATATTCATATCAGAGTTTACAACAAACAGGACTACATGTGCATTTTAAAGGGAAAAAAAGGAATGTAATGACTCTTTAATGACTTTAATGACTGTATTACCTCTAATGTTCCTACAAAATATCTACAACTGCAAATGACTGTTGAAACCACTGCTGTAAAGCTGTAGATCCTCTTATGGTCAATGGGCACTTTAATCAATCAAAAGATCCTTTGAATTATATCTTGAAATACAAAATAAACAAATAAATGGAAGGTGAAGGTATCTGTTGTTGATTTCACCTCTGCCCATGTGGATTTTTTTCCCTAAGTTTAGAATTGCTGGTCTTCATGCTCTGGGACATGTTTCTTTAATTGACTGGAGCCCTGTCATAAATCTCAGTGTAACTGTTGTAGCAGCAATGTTGTTTTTCAGCCTCTGAAAACACTCTGAGGTGATAAATCCTCCCATCTGACCTAGTCTCCTGATAACTCATTTAGACACATTAAATATTCAAACCCTACTCATTAATGTTTTCAGTAAATATTGACATGATTAATGGTTCCTGTGGGTGTTTATTAGGACTCTTCTTGGAGACATGATGACGTACCTCTGCGGAGACAAATGATGGCAAAGTTTACCAAGTTAATCAAGTCCAAAGTAAATAGAGAAAACTTAACTTCTGTCTTCAATACATGGACATAACACCTTTTTGTTTAAAATTGTACACCAAGCTGCACTTTACCAAAAATAAGGCAAAAAAGAAACTACTTAAAAATGAAATAAATACCCCCACCAAATCTCATATTACATTATGGTTTCTCAGTTTTTGATAGGTTTGAAAGTAATGAAATAGAGAGACAGTGACATCAATTGTACCAAAAGTAAAGTAGTCCTCCTCTTGCTGGGGTACAGAAAAACCACTGTGACAAATCATATGTATAACTGCATAAAAAAAACAATATACCAGGAACACTATCAGGAACTCCTAAATCCAATCATACCTTTACTAGGGAAGCTGAGCTGGAAGAAATCTGTCTGGGATCATTAAAGTAATTCTATTCTATTCTATTCTATTCTAAATAGGGGAATGGTAGCCAGTCTCTCAGAAATAGGTCAGTGAGGCAGTCAAAAAGCACCTTGCCAGTATTATAATCAGTGCATTTACATGCACAGCTTAGTCAGATTACAGCCATAGTTCGACTATGCTACTCAACCAGACATCTGCAATTATCCGAGTATACATGCCGTTGAGAAAATCTGATTATTGGGCCGCCGTCGTCTATCTACTTCTGGCTCACGGCCCCGAGGAAAAAAATCTCACGCCTGCACAGATTGCAAAATCCGATCCGATCTGATGGAACGTATACATGCAGGAGTAATGCGACTATTAATCGAATAATCTGGGTGCTTTAATTCGACTATGAGAAATCCAATTCGGTCTGATTTTAGTCAGACTAAGGTGTATACAAGCATCTTAAAGAGCTGTTCCTAGGGGCATGCAGGTGGTCGAGTGGTTAGAGTGCATGCCATAATCACAGCCAACCCCGGTTCGATTCCGGCCGGAGGTCCTTTGCTGCATGTCACATCCCCCTCTCTCTCCCTTATTTCCTATCTGTCTACTTAATAAAGGTGTCTATACCAGAAAAAAATCTCTAAAAAAAACTGACCCGTTCATAGTCAGACTAACCCAGTAATTCAGTTTTCTTGAGTAAACGCACTGATTGTCATCAGTACATAGTGGAGAGACTTCCTTGCTGTGTGGCAGTTAGTAGGCTCATTTCTAAAGAAGCCTCTTGGATGAGAGGTGAAACATCATTCAAGAAACTGAAACAAGTCCAGTTGCCTACAATACAGCACTTAGATTCACCATGGCCTGGATGACTGAGAACCTTCATCAACATCCACCATAGTGATAACTCTCACCATCCTGGAGAAGGACGTTCACAGACTGTTCAAGAGACAGAACCCCTGTAAACTGAGTCACTATGATGAACAGCTACGCCCAGGGGGTTCAACATAACTCTGCATCAGGTTCACTTACTGACCTACACACTAACCATATAAGGTTCCTTATAAGGTTCATATAAGGCTTCCCCTCATAGGAGAACCCTTTTTGGCTCCAGATAGAACCTTTTATAAAGGTTCCACCTGGAACCCTTTTGGAGGGTTCTACAAAGAACCCATACTGGGGGTTCCACCAAGAACCCTTTCGTTTTCCAAGGGTTTCATCTAGAACCCACACAGGGAGTTCGACCCAGAACCCCTCATTAGAGATTCTACAAAGAACCCATGCAGGGAGTTCCACTAAGATCCCTTTCGTTTTTCAAGGGTTACGTCTAGAACCCACACAGGGAGTTCCACTAAGAACCCTTTCGTTTGTCAAGGGTTTCATCTAGAACCCACAAAAGGAGTTTCACTAAGAACCCTTTCGTATTTCAAGGGTTTAACTAGAACCCACACAGGGAGTTCCACTAAGAACCCTTTCGTTTGTCAAGGGTTTCATCTAGAACCCACACAGGGAGTTCCACCAAGAACCCTTTCATGTTTCAAGGGTTTCATCTAGAACCCACACAAGGAGTTCCTCTAAGAACCCTTTCATTTGTCAAGGGTTTCATCTAGAACCCACACAAGGAGTTCCACCAAGAACCCTTTTATGTTTCAAGGGTTTCATCTAGACCTCACACAGGGGGTTCTAAAAACTAAAAACAAACAAGGTTTTCACCAATAACCGTCTTGTCTTCTGAGGGTTCTATAAAGAACCATATTGTATTCTACAGATCAGTTTAGTTCATATTATATTGTGGTCATTTATCATGTTGACATTGAACAAACATTCAAAACATTTTAATGAGAAAAACATTTATTTAAAGATAGTCCAACAGAACAGGAGAGGCTGTGTAGGTCCCAGGGGAGAACAGGTCAAAAGTCAGCATAGGTCCAGTGGAATCAGCAACATGACAGGCCAGACACATCATGCTGTCCTCAATAGGTGAATTTGTGTAATCTCCAACAATGGTGACATGGCAGAAAGGGGAGACAAAAAAAGAGTTTTAGTTCCACCAATCCAAGGTGCACTTACTGCATTCACTGCACCTTATTGTAAGCCATCTACAAACAATAAAATAATGCATGGTCCAATGAAAGGAATCAGAGTACATACTGTATGTACTAATTGTGACAGTGGAACAGAATCATGAGAAAGTCAGGGAACCCCACAAAGTTTTCACATTGATTTAAATAATGTTGAAATACTTTTCAGTGTTATGTAACAAGTACTCAAAATGTTACGTATTGTAACAGGAAATAATGGAAATCTAGAGACGTCAGTATGCCAACATCAAACAAAATTTATTGATCCAAAATATGTATTAAATAAGGGATATTTATTATCAATATGTACTAACATAAAGGGCAGCAGCAGGAATTTGACCATTAACAAGAACATAAAGCATGAAATCCCATGCTGCAACACATCTACTCACTACTCCCCACTTCCCACACAGTTGTATAGTCTCTTCACTGAAATGGGTACAACACTGTGGTCCTTGATCCCCAACACAAATCTTTCAATGAAAATCTGAGTTTTTCACAGTTCTTTTGGGTACTGGACAGCAAAAACAAAATAGAGTGACATAAATGCACTCATAGCACATGATATGTCCTTGCTGCTGTCCTCAGTCAAAACCTGTATACCATCCAGGTATAGGGTTATCCTTTGTGCCTGCAAAGGGTTCCCCTCTTGTGTGTTATGGAGCATGATTGCTGGAGTAGGCACGTTTGGCTCCTATGCAATAAAAACAGATACATATCAGTAAATAAAACCTGCTGTGAAAACAGCAAAATGACACAATGTTAACATAATATGGATAATGCTAATTCCTAATTGTTGACCTTAAATACAGTATTTACCTCCTGTAGAGTGTATAGAAAGGATGAGTCCTCTCTGAAGATGGAAGGCAGCAGTAAAATTGCTGCATCCCTAATGAGTCCTGAGGAAATAAAATTATTCTGTAATATTTTTTGTTTTCAGAAATACAGATTGTAGCTCCTATAGATACACATATAGGCCTAGATACCTCGTCTTACTGAATCATCTAGGCAGTCATTGATTTCCCTCTGGCAGCAGTCCTTTAGGTCACACATGGATGCTCTTTGAACAATCTTGCCATTCGATCCAGCTCTGTGACCATTCTGCGATCAGCTTCTACAAGGAATTGCTCCTTCAGTGTCATCTCAAAGTGTCATCTCAAAATACTTGATGATCATAAATGAAATAATACACATAAACTTAAATATGGTCAATTCAATGCTTGAAGATACCAACTATTTTAGGAAGCTTCAGTGCGGGAAACCTTTCTTCAGGAAAGGGTTTTTCAGAAGCAAATGGTTCCAGGTAGAACTTCAGCCCTGGTAGAAGAACCCTTTTGGAGCCCTTATTTCTAAGAGTGTATAGAGGATCCCTAGATAGAGGATTTCTAACAGTTCAACTTGCTCTGGTGGATCAACATAAGACGTTTTAAGCCTGTTCCACTTAAAATGAAACAGATTGTTGCATCCTCATGGATAAGCTAAAAAGGTTAGGAATCTATCCATCCTAGTTTTACATAATAGGGGCCCAAAAACAGCATATTGGATAGGGCCCTCAAAAAGACAGAAACGGTCCTGGGTGGAGCTATTCCTTGCATGTCGAGCTCAGAGCCCTGACTCACCAGTCCAACGGTCTCTGTTGGCACAGTCAGCCCTTTAGACCAATTGAGCATGCTGGATCAGGACGGAGCCAGATAGTGAGAAAATAGCTGACTGTTCAGTCTGCAAAAGGTGAAATGGAAAGAAATCATTGAAAGCCTGAGCCTGGCGCTACAGTAACCATTGATTTCACTCATTTAGTTTCTTTATTGTTTGTCTCAACCTCTACCAGTGCCATTTCCAACTCTGTATCAGACACAATTAATATACTGTGTACAGAATATGGTTAACAATAGATGAATAGATAGATATATACTTAATTTATCCCAAGGGAAATTCAAGTATCCAGTAGCATACAAAATACAAAACGTACATTAAACATACATTTAACTAAAATTAAAAACCCTAACCTTAAGAATAGAATTGAAAATAAAATAAAATATCAAATATAAAGCATTTTATATTTATATAATAGATAAAATTAACAGTAGCTACAGGAAACAGTGCAAATGTAGTGGAGTGTAAATGGAAGTAAAACAGTGCAAATGGATGTGCAAATAGAGGTAAAAATTGGCCATTGTCTATTATCTATTGTCCTCCCTGCCTTGACTGAGAGCTGTTTGAGTCTGATGGCCACAGGGACGAAAGAGTTTTTGAGTCTGTTGGAGCTGGACTGGGACAGCAGTCTGCCACTGAACACACTCCTATGCCTAGTGAAGGAGTTGTGCAGAAGGTGGTGGGTGTCCGTTTGTCCGGGGTCCTTCTTTCTGCCACTGTCACCAGAGAGTCCAGCTCTGTGCCCACTACTGAGCCAGCTTTCCTCACCAGTCTGTCTAGTCTCTCTTCCTGCTGCTTCCTCCCCAGCAAACCACAGCATCAAAGAGGACATCGGCAACCACAGACTGTTAAAACATCTGCAGCAGTTTTTTGTAGAAGTTGAAGGACCCCAGCCTTCTCAGGAAGCCCATACGACTCTGCCCTTTCCTGTGTAAAGGTGGTATGGAGAGTTTTTCATTTCACATTGATGCAGAACATACAAGCTGGTTGGCTGTATTGGCTCTAGTCTTTGCAGTGTGTTCAAGTGGCACATGGGATGCGAGAAGATGAATTAGACGGCAACACACACTGGCTCTGTTTACTACAGTGTAACATTGTTTTTGGACGGTAAAAACTGCAGGGGATCAAAACGACCTTTTGAAAAAGTGCAGGGGACATGTCCCCTGTGTCCCCCCCCCAAATTATGTCCGTGCACGCACACACACACACACACACACACACACAGTGTGTACATCATGTATTTCATTTAAGACAACTCAGGAACTGCTTAGTCTGATTCTGCATTTATATTTATCTTTACAGGCCATTTAACAAAGTAGGCTTACAATGCATTACACATGCGTTTTATTAACTGTTTTTACTAACTAACCCTCTCTCTATCTCCAGGAAGTAGACTCACAATATGGAAGCAGCGAGGAAACAAAAAAAAAACACTCACTGCTTCCTCATTATTTCTCACAGGTCTCTTATGACGTGATTGTGTCACGTGGACTTGGTGTGAGGACAGGGATCATAAACAATACATGAGGTATGGGAAACCTTGTAGAACAGCTCTGCCTGTTCATGGCCTCTAACCTGCTACCTCTCTGCACAGGAAAGTGTGTTTGTGGATGTGTTTGGATCTTCAATCTTTCACCAAAATAAACTGGACAGAAATCATTGTGCTTTTAATGCTCCTTAAGTAAGTATCACTCGAAGATGTCATATATAGATCAGTCTCAGATGAACTTCACTGCTGGAGTGCAGTATCAGGGGTTCCTGGGATTTCTGTTTGTTTCCACTGTGACTATGACAGCATGTTGTTCATTCCTCTTTATTAATTGGACTTTAATTTTCACCTTGAGGAGTAAATCTGTGTTTCGTGAGACTTCCTGTTACATTCTTCTGTTTAATCTCCTTTTTGCAGACACTGTACAGATGGAAACGAGTCAGGTACTGTTTATACTAGCTTGTTGTAGCATAACACTAACATATCCTGTGTGTGGTGTCCTTATCGTGCTCGTCAGTGTTGCAAGTGGAGTCTCTCCTCTCACATTGGTGGTGATGTCTCTAGAAAGATATGTAGCTGTGTGTTACCCACTGAGGCATGCTTCTATCATCACCATCAAAAACACAAGGGTGGCTATCAGTGTGGTTTGGACCTTCAGTTCACTAAATGTCCTCGCTCGACTTCTTCTGCTGATACATTTTCCATTTGAGGACCTGCAGATGAAAGATTTCTGTTCTATAGTAGCTATGTTTCCTGGGCCAATGTCTGATCTTTATGATAAAGCCTACACTTGTTTCTTGTTTATATCAGCTGGTATGGCAGTCATTTCCTCCTATATTGCTGTGATGGTAGCAGCCAGGTCAGCTTCCACAGACAAAGTTTCAGCCCATAAGGCTCGAAACACACTGCTGCTGCATCTGGTGCAGCTGGGCCTCAGTCTCTCCTCAACTATATACAGGCCAATACTCACAGCTATCTCAATAAATGCAACAATGATGAAACGTGCGGAAAACCAGGTTATTTTGTATGTGTTTGTTTCGCTCTTCCCCAGATGTTTGAGTTCTCTCATTTATGGAATAAGAGATCGAACCATCCGACCGGTCCTCATGTACAATCTCTGTTGTCGAATAAAACAATCCCCCATCTCAGCAAAGGCTAAAATATAAAGCTTTGTCCAGTCTTCATGGAGGTCTTTTTGTTGGCTATTGTGATTGAGCAGGACAGAAACTGGACTGCTTGAAATTCACTGAGGTTGCATTCAGCTGTCTAAATACATGTACTGCATTGTGTGTGGTAATCAGTTTTAATTTATCACATTTTATAGTTCAATGTGGCATGACAGATTTATTATTTTCAAATTAAAGTTGTTTTGCTACACCAAACAGGTTTATGTGTCAGTTTAAATTATTTGTGATTAAAGGAAACAACAATACAAAAAAAGCACTTATATCCTCAAAGAACATAAAACTACATTTATTGGTGATACTTTTTTATTTGAAGGGGATGTGCATAAGGCTGACATGACACCGGTCATAGACATAAAAGATTCTTAACAATGTTTCTATTGATTATTCTCATGATTTATTTGGTAAGTTATGTTGTTTCATAATGCAAAGTTAACATTGTTGGAGATGTGTTTTTTTGACACCCTGACATTAACTAAGACAACATAAGCTGTCATAGCAGGCCTAACTATAGTTGTATATCATGAGACAATTGTAAATGAGTCCTAAATAATTTTCTTGACTTCATGTAGTTTGACAGTTTAGACTTGCCAAGAAGAAGTCGTCAAGTGTTACACACAAATTGTTATGTATGTTATATGCATAGTTGTGATTTCTAACATTTGTTACTGTGGGATGCTTTAGTAGGAGGAAACTTGGAGCCTCACTAGATATTTAATCGAAAAGAAACTGAGGAAGAGAACTTGTACTGTTGTATAATGATAACATATAGTAAAATCACATGGTATAAGTGTAACAGGTTATTAAATGGATAATTTACATAAAATTGTCACTGCAGCATTCATTTGTTGATGTAATGAGAGCCTGGCCAACTTAGGCTGCCCCCACTTTGCTATAGGTGCAGCTGGAATGAATGACACTGTACAGGGCAGGAAATGACACATTCAGATTATATACTGTAAAGTTTAAACACTTTGCTGTCAAGAATAATTTAAGACAGTTGAATGCAAAAGAGATGTTATAGAAAGAAATAGATATCTTAAAGATAAGCCTGCAAACTCCTGAGACTTGCGGAATAATAAAATCAGAAACTAAAACAAACAATAACAGAACAACAGTTAACCCTAGCCCTCTATCCCAATAAGAATTGAGACACCTGAACTCTAGGCATGAACAGGCAAAATGGAGGGGTAGGTCCAAGTGGTGGAGGCAAGGAGTGTATTGGGATTGGGCCTTGGACTCGGGGATGAATTGATCGAATTTGAGTGGTCAAATATTAAGGTCGCTGTGACCATACAATGATTATGATAAACATTTCAAAGAAATCTCTAGCAGGATGAAATAGTGAAGTGACTCTATCCATATAAGGTCAAAGGTCAACTTGACTGTGACATCACAACGTTCTGCACAAACACTTTTCTCTGCCGGAAAACAGTGGATTGATCCCTCTTAGTATGCTGCCCTGGCATTCACGGTGTGTCCACTGGCACAATCTGATGAGAAAATCACTTTGGCTGCCCCGTATATAAGAAGTGAAATGGAAAGAAAAGACTGGAAGTTCTGAGCTTGTTGTTGTGGTTTCCATTATTTCACCCATTTAGCACTTTTCTTGTTTGCAACTACCTCTGCCAGTGCCATTTACAACCCACTATCAGACACCGTTATTATAGTGTGTACATACATCAATCAAACATAACATTATGACCACCTGCCTAATATTGTGTTGGTCCCCCTTTTGCTGCCAAAACAGCCCACACCCATCGAGGCATGGACTCCACTAGACCCCTGAAGGTGTGCTGTGGTATCTGGCACCAAGATGTTAGCAGCAGATCCTTTATAAGTTGTGAGGTGGGACCCCATGGATAGGATGTATTTAATTAACACAGATACATACACATACGTCCTTTTTACCCAACACAAACATATTTCAACTAATAATAATACTATAAAGAAAGAAAAAGAAAAAAAAAGCAGAAAGCAAAACTCAAGCAGACAAAGAAATAGCACGCTTCCAGTCCATTCCAAAAAAAAAACACCCCCCCACCCCTAAATGGTCTCAGGCACTATAACTACAAACTTCATGAGCAAACTCAAAAGAAATATCGAGAGGACAAAAACTTGTACATCACAACGACATCAAATAATTTTCCATTGGAGCCCAAATTTCAACATAGCCCACATCATTATTTTCCAAACTAAAGGCTACTTTCTCTAAATTCACTGCCTCCATTGCCTCAGTGACCCACTCCCTCTCCGATGGAGTTTTGGCACAGATCCAGTTATTGATGATCACCTTTTTTGTGATCATGCATAAAGAGAGGAACACTTTCTTGTCCTTTGGTGGAACTTTATTAAAATTATGTAGATCTTCTAATATACATGACTCTGGTGTTAGTGGAATAGTTATGTTAATGTGGTTCATAGCGTGTTTTCTTATACCAAACCAAATGTATTTTATTTTATGGCAATCCCAGAGTAAATGAAACAAAGTTCCATCAGTATTGCCACATTTTAGACATTTACCGTCTTCTTGTAAGCCCATTGTAAATAGTTTTGACGGTGTGTTGTATAATCTGTTGAGTATTTTGAATTGTCTTAGTTTATTTTTTATACATCGAAAAGGTTGCCTTGCATCTTTCCATATACCATTCCAGGACAGCTCTTCCTCTCGTTTATGCAGATCTCTGGCCCATTTTTTTTTGTACAAACATCAAATTGATCACCAATGCTGTCATTCAGAGTTGAATACCATAATTTAACTGCATTTTTATTTGGCAGGTTATTACTGTAAAGAATTTTTTCAAATGTGTGTACGCAAATTCTCAGCTTTTCTATCGACACACCTTTTTCAATAGAGTGTTGTAAGGTAATAAAGTTCAAATACTCACTCTTTGGAATATTATAATTAGTGATTAACTCATCAAAGTTTTTAAAACAATTGCAATTATTATTGTTAGAAAATATGTGACAAAGCCTAGTCACTCCACTTTTTCCAATTAATAATCTTTTTGTACACTGTTATATTTGGATTCTGCCATATTGGCTGATTTATATGGAGGACCAAACCTGACATAAGTATAAATAAAGAAATAAATGCATAAATGCATAAATAAATACATAAATAAATAAATACATAAATAAATGCTGAAATAAATAAATAAATGTATAAATAAATAAATGCATAAATAAATAAATAAATGCATAAATAAATGAATAAATAAATAAATGCTGAAATAAATGTATACATAAATAAATAAAAGTATAAATAAAAGAATAAATGCTTTTTATTTATTTCTACATTTCTGTTCACCTACATGTATTTATTTCTGTATTTCTGTTCACCTACATTCATTTATTTCTGTATTTCTGTATTTCTGTTCACCTACATTTATTTATTTCTGTAAATGAGGAGGTAGTAGGTCCTAACCTCAGTCAAGAGCATGATTGGTCAAATCGGAGAGCCAGACAAAAGCAAACGATTCCTGATCTCAAGCCTCACTCTCTGTAACATTGTAAAACAGCTCCAGTTAGCTTAATGGCCTCGACCAGTGTGACAGGTTAACTGGCGTTCATTTTAACTTGCGAGGGTCCCAGATGTGCTGGTGGTGTGGTTTGAGAATCCTGTCTGGAGAGCCATGTCCGCTAACCAGGAAAAACATTTTGCTCATCGCTCCAAGTCATGTATACGTGTATTCGTTTTGATGTGGCTTGAACACTTCTATCCACACGGAGAAGCCGGGGCTGCGACTAGCAAACCACTGCTAGACGAGCGCTACAGAGCACAAATCGTCCAAAAGTGCATGTTGTCGGTCTCATATCTTTGTCGTGAATCTCTGTACTCTCAAACAACTCATGTGTGGAACAGTATTAAGCATTTGCGGCGTGGACACCACTGTTAGCAGTTAGCTGCTAGTTAGCTTTTAGCTGCTCGCTGTAGCGCTGAGAGCGTAGCGTCCAGGTTAACTGTTGACACATTTTACCACGAGAGTGAGATACATGTCTGGGCTTTCCTATGAACCATTGTCGCTACTGGTGTTTGTATCACAGGTTGATCTGGACGTCTCACGATTTGCCACAGCTGATTGACCTCACGCTGAGCTCGGGCTGGATGTCAACGTACTCTGCAGACTGTTTGACCAGCAGGCTGTATGACAGTGTACAGTTTTAGCACTGACTTAGCTTCAGCTTAATAACGATGTATGCGGCTCGGAACGATGGCTTTAAGCGACCATTTGAACAGTGCGGAATGAAAAATACCCGATGGTAACCGGTGTCACAAGGTAGCCTGGACGCTGCGCTACAGGGAGCAGCTAACAGCTAACATAAGAGCTAAAAGGGGTCTCCACTCCGCTCTCGAGCTGCTCGGCGTGAACTAATGCCTCGGCCTGTTCCACACATGAGTTCTTTGAGAGTACAGACATTCACAACAAAGATATGAGACCGACAACATGCACTTTTGGACGATTTGTGCTCTGTAGCGCTCGTCTAGAATACACATATACTTGAGTGATGAGCAGAATGTTTTTCCTGGTTAGCGGACATGGCTGAGGACCCCTCTCTCTCCAGACGGGATTCACAAACCACACCACCAGCACACCTGGGACCCTCGCAAGTTAAAATGAACGCCAGTCAAATTCATAACTAAACCAGAGCTACATGAACAAATGTCAACAACTGCAGCTAACAGTTAGCTGAGCGGGCTTGCTGGTAGCCAGCAATATTCCTGTACAGTGTACAGGAATCAGCGCTGCTAGTAAGGCAGAAGTAGTAGACCCTCATCGAGCACACTCCTGTAACCAATCATGCTCTTGACTGAGGTTAGGACCTCCTACCTCCTCATTTACATATGGACACAGAAATACAGAAATAAATATATGTAGGTGAACAGAAATACAGAAATAAATAAATGTAGGTG
Organism: Sparus aurata; assembly: GCF_900880675.1. NCBI lineage: Eukaryota > Metazoa > Chordata > Actinopteri > Spariformes > Sparidae > Sparus > Sparus aurata. Next base: position 33,525,935 of record NC_044199.1, on the reverse strand, counting down.
AACAGAAATACAGAAATAAATAAATGTAGGTGAACAGAAATGTAGAAATAAATAAAAAGCATTTATTCTTTTATTTATACTTTTATTTATTTATTTATACATTTATTTCTGCATTTATTTATTTATTCATTTATTTATGCATTTATTTATTTGTGCATTTATGAATTTATTTAATTATTTCAGGGTTCGTACGGGTGCTTGAAATCCTTGAAAGTGCTTGAATTTCAATGTTGTGTTTTCAAGGTCTGAAAAGTGCTTGGATTTTAGTTTAAGTGCTTGAAAGTGCTTGACATTATAACTCTGTGTCTTTTACAAAATTGGGATCAGACTGGATAATCAATTTCTGAAGTTTTTGCTATTATAGAATACAATTTTAGATGTTTACAGCATAATACAATGTACATAATCGTGATAAAAAGTGAAGAAAAAAATCACAAGTATATATATTCCTTTAGATACGTATTTTACCCCAGCAGTAAGGTGCTGGAAAATCTTAAAAATTACCCTTAAATGTGCTTGAAAAAGTGCTTGAATTTGACCTCGAAAAATGTGTACGAACCCTGTTATTTATACTTATGTCAAGTTTGGTCCTCCATAGATTTATTGAAGTATCTGTGTCAATTCTTAAAACCTTTGCACATGACTTTAAAATGTTGAATGACACTTCAATGGGAGTTCAAATCAGTACCATAGGAAGTGTTTTCATACAATAAAGACATCCTGAGTCAATATTCAAGCTTTGTAAGATATTCTCCTCAATGGTTTTCCAGTCTTTAATCACACCAGGATCCAAAAACATATTTACTTGCTGACAACCAAATGATAAATAATAATAAAGAAAGTTAGGGTGCTGCAGACCGCCTTTTTTGTATGGATCAATATTTGCTCTTATTTTGTTATAGGTTTGAGTGAGATTAATATCTCTTGTTTGATTAATAATTTTTAGTCCCAGATATGTTAATTCTGTTTGTTTCCATTTTATTTTGGTATTCCATACACATGTGATAGTACAAGTTTTATTCAAGGCATCAATTCACATTTCTCCCAATTCACTATTTACTATATCTACTAATGATCTGTGTGAGATGAAGAAGAAGGATTCTACATCTATTAGATACAAAATTATGTCATCACAGTACAATGATATGTTATATGTTTGACTTCCAATATATATGCCTTTAATATAATTTTCAGATCTTATTTTCTCAGGTAATGGCTCAATAACCAAATTAAATAGGAGACCTTAAATTGGGCACCCTTGTTTTGTGCCTCGATGTAAAGTGAATGGTTTTGAAAAGAAGTCATTCGTTCTTACTGAAGCCGTAGGATTGTGGTAAAGCATTTTGATCCACTGTATAAAGTTGGTGCCGAACCCATATTTCTGTAGAACACTAAACAAGAACGACCATTCAATGCAGTCAAACGCTTTTTCATCATCAATAGCACACATTGCAGCTGACAGAGGAAGCTTTTTTGAATGTTGTATGACATTAAATAATTTCCTTGTAATATCAGACAAGTATCGTTTCTTCATGAAACCAGTTCATGAAACCACCTTTTTTATGGATTAATGTAATATGTGAATGATTAAATAACGGTGAGAAACTTACATTTTCATATGATGCTTGCTTCATCTGCAAAAGGAGGGGTGATAGATCCCCACTGAATTCTTGATAGAACTCTGCATTATAGCCATCAGGCCCCAGAGATTTATTTTTAGCAAAAGAATTTATGGCCTGATTTATTTCAGATAGAGTAATGGGTTGTTCTAATGTGTGTTTTTCCTCTTCTATTAAGGAGGGAAGCTTTACATTATTAAAAAACTTTTCTAGTGACTCAGGGTTATCATCACCTTCAGACTCATAAAGGTTTTTATAAAATTCAGTGAAAGTTTTGTTTATTTGATCTGGATCAGAGGATATTCAATCATTTAGTAATCTGATACTAGAAATTTTATTTTTTGTCATTTGTTTTTTCAGTCTTGAGGCTAACAGCTTTCCTGCCTTTTCCCTACTTTCATAATCATTTCATTTTGCTCTCTTTAGTTTATATTCAATTTTTTTTCCTATAATGTCATCATAAGTCCTTTTTAGTTTGCACAGTTCCGTCCATATTTCAATCCATCAGTAGGACTTGTTTGTCCAGCACATCCCACAGATGCTTGATTGGATTGAGATCTGGGGAATTTGGAGGCCAGGTAGAGACCTCAAACCCGTTTTGAAGAATCTAAAATATAAAACATGTTTTGAGTTATTTCACACCTTTTTGCTTACTACATAATTCCATATGTGTTCATTCATGGTTTTGATGCCTTCAGTGAGAATCTACAATGTATATAGTCATGAAAATAAAGAGAAAACATTAAATGAGAAGGTGTGTCCAAACGTTTGACTGGTCGTGTATATCTATCAGTGTTTCCTCTACATTCATTTAGGAGTGGCGGGCCGCCATTCCTAAATCCTAGGCGCTGCTCATTCAAATTTCTTTTTTTTTTTCCTTTTTTTAAAATTGTAGCATATACACCACCGCCGCATCATATCTCCAGCTTCACAGCAGAGTCCTGCACTGGGTCAGGTGTCGCGAGTGCTGAGGTAGATAACTATCTTGCTCAGTAACTACTCCCCCCCAAGAACTTACTGGTGGTAATTACTCGCGAGAGTGTGGCCTTGAAAGTGACATCACATCAAGCACCCATCATCACCCGTCATTAGCCATTTACTGACTCAAATGATGATGGTTAGGTTAAAAATTGTGTTCACACTTGTAATGTGTAGTGATGTGAGTGTAAATTATCTAACGTTAATGTTTTATGTAATCGTATAAGACAAGTAACATTAGACAGGGAGGAGCAGTGGAACAAAGTGAAGGAGAGCAGAGTACAGCAGGGGGAGAGCCGAGTGAAGGAGCAGGAGAGAGAGATGAGAGTAGAAAAGAAAAACCTGAAGGGAAGCACGGGCAGTCAGGCTGGGACCCTAAATTAAATTAAATTTAAATTTAATACTTTTTTTTTATTGTTGTTTTTTTTTTTGTTATTATTTTCTATTTTTACATTCAGCCTTTAAAAAGCCATTTTCCATGCCAGCCATTCAATAAAAAGGGGGATTATGCTGGGCATACAAGTAAAATCTGCAGTCAAGTGTCATTTGTTTACGCTGCCACGGCTCCCCGGAGAGCCTGCCCCCGCTGCTGAAAAAAATCCTAGAGGAAACACTGTATATATATATCTATTAGGGGTGGAACGGTACATCAAAAAAATCCGTTCCGTCCGGTACCCTTGTCATGGTTCGGGGCCCGTGTGTACCATTTGGTTCATAGGCATGTGCAACTTCTTTTTCTCATTTACTAACGAGGCGAAGCGTGTACATTCCAGAGCAGCAGGTGGTGGTACTGAGCTGGATGCCAACCGCCAGTAAACAAGAAGAAGAGGCTCGCAAGCTACAGCATCGAGGCTTGCAAGCTAGCCCGCGAAACACAGCAGACTTGTCATAGCACTAGCTCGCGAGCCGCAATGCTAGAAACCGCCACGACTCAAGTCAGAGCAGGATAGCGCAAACAGCCGGCTACGTTCTGAATCAGTAGCAGACAAGCGAGTGAAGTCTCTGGGATAGACTTCCTCGAGTCAGCATGAAAAACACATCCCTGTCATAGAACAGCAGAAGCCATTCTTCCACCTCTGAAATAACATAATGTTACGCAATGTTCGGCTGGTAGCCTAGGCTACTGTAGGTTTGGTGTATAGATGTAGCATAATAAAATAAAATTAGGTCAGCGATCTTAGCAAAAAAAAATATCTTATATATAGATATTATATATAAATATTAAGAAGTATATTGTAAGGAGGCTATTATTATCTGTATTTGGGAACTTTATCCATTTGCACCATTCCTACCTCAGTACTCTATTATTTATTTGTTTTATTTTATTTTATTCTATTTAAGTATCTCTTTTATTTTTCCAATCATGTATATAATGTTTTATTGCACTGTACTTTTTACTACATTAGTGGTTAAGGGACAATGAGCTAGGACTGAGTTTCCATGGTGATTAGGCAATACTGCCTCAAGTGACTCGCACAACCTGGTTCAATCTAGTGAGTGACTCATAATGACTCGAATCCTTAAAAGGAACCGTATTTACCAGCTCTACTCCAGGGCTTTTCAAAGTTTCCTGACTGTGATGGCCCATTGCATTAGCATTTATTAAAGATAACTTTCTCTGCCAATTAAATTATATATATATATATGTATATATATATATATATTGGCTCCCCCGTGCGCATTGGCTCCCCATGCTCCCTGTGCGCTTCAGGATCGATTTTAAGGTTCTTTTACTGGTTTTTAAATGTCTTAACGGCCTTGCGCCTTCCTACTTATCTGACCTGCTTTTACCATATCAACCCTCGCGGACCCTGAGGTCCTCCAGCTCTGGCCTTTTATCCCTACCAAAACCAAGAACTAAAACCCACGGTGAGGCAGCATTTAGCCACTATGGCCCCCGCTTGTGGAACAGCCTGCCGGAGAACCTCAGGTCTGCAGAGACTGTTGATATTTTTAAGGGAAGGTTAAAGACACACCTTTTTAATCAGGCTTTTAACTAATATTTTAAATTCTTATTCCATTCTTATGTGGTTCTATCGTATTTTAGTTGTTGTTCCTATCTTGTTTTTTTTTTCCTTTTTTTTAAACTATTTTCATCTTAAATTTTTTTTTTTTTTTTTTTTTTTTTATTATTATTATTCATCTTCGATACTATTTTATTTTATCTATTATTATTTTATGCATTTTATCCTTTTAACTGTTCACTTCATTTAACTATCTTTTGTCAGGGTTTTTATCCTATCTTATGTTTTTAGTTTTTAAGGGTTAACTCCAGAGTTTCCTCAGGGGGGTCCTCCACACTGGGAGCTGTGTCTGGGATGCTGCTGGGGGTGCTGTCCCTGTGTCCCTTTGGCCCAGCCAGTTGTTGTCTGTGAGGGTCGGGGGGCCTGGGCACTGGTGCCCCCCGTGGCACAGCCTGTGACTCCTCCCAGTGTGGACGGCCCCAAAGGTGGCGTTTCCTCAATCCTCAGTGCCTTGCCATGCCTCCTTATTTCCTGTAGTAAGAGTGTGTGTGTGTGTGTGTGTGTGTGTGTGTGTGTGTGTGTGTGTGTGTGTATGTGTGTGTACATATGTGTGCATGTATATAGTACGGAGGGTGGGAGGGAGGGGCTTTCTTTATTATTGTTTTATGTTTCCTGTGTAAAGCACTTTGTGCTACATACTCATGTATGAAAAGTGCTTTATAAATAAAGTTGATTGATTGATTGATTGATACATATATATATATATATATATATATATATATATATATATATATATATATATATATATATATGTATATATATATTGTCAAAATAGTTGAGATCCATTTACTCCTGTCTAATATAAATACCAGTATGTACACACACACGGAGACAGTGTCAAGAAAGTTGAGAGTCATACACTCCTGTCAGACACAAATACAATAAAGGGACATTATACTTAGTCCTGAAATGATTCTGCAGTTTATCAAAACTTTGCGTGCTGCATTGTCTTTGCCATAAATTCATTGGAAAGTGTTAAAACATTACATTAAAGGTGTGTTGAAATAGGAAGTGAAGAGGAAAGGGCAACACGGGGTGTCTGTGAAAAAGAGGAAGTGTTACACTCAAGGCTCTGTCTGTCATTCTGTCTCTGATGATCATTTTTGACTTAGTATTAACTTTGCAAAGTTAAAGGAGGTGTAAGGTGTAACCATGATGTATTGAAGTTTAGAGATCTAATGAAAATCAGTAAAGAAACAGTGCTGAGCATAGGTCATGAGAAAGTGTTAAAGAACTGGTCAGGTCAACGTGAGGCCAAAAGGAAGTGTCGAAATCTGATCACGCTTTGGACACGGGCACAGACCGTGACCGAGGCATGTTGGATCATTATGAAATCGTCAGCCGTCATTAAGGGACTATTAGTCATTGAACGGAGAGATAGTGGGAAAATGTCCTAATAAGGACATAAAACCGTGCCACCGTCCAAAGCAAGAGAGAAGCATTATGAAATCTTAGTCAAGGGGTTATCAACCAGTGAATGGAGAGATGCTGAAAACATGTCCTACTAAGGACACAAAACCAAGCCAGTGTCCGAAGCAAGAGTGTATATAACCTGAGGAGCACGGACTAAAGTTCGTTCTTCCACTCGCTCAAGCCTTGAAGAAACACCTAAGACGGAGAATGTGAGCAGCCTAAACATCGCAGAAAGGACTTCAAGAAATCTTCAGCAGAAACAGACAAAGGAATTAAGAGCACAACGGATGAATCATTTTTGCCAACATGCTGTGGATTACAATTTGGATATTGGAGTACTTTTGTTCACGCTGCTGGCGTGAAGTTTGGACTTTGAGGAAGTTACGAGACCTCCGGCCGGGTTGGTGATTTGCCTCAAGGACTTGGACTTTCAGCAGGAAGGGAAAGGCAAGCCACTGGATAGACCTGACCCTCTCCATCTCACCTAAATTTAAGTATTTCTAACCAAGCCTCAGCTCTTTTAGATTAATTTGTTATTTGAAGTATTGTGATTTATCAAGAAGTATTTTTGATAATGAGTGATAGTAATTGAAATAAGTATTGCGCTGTATGCTTTGCCCTTGCTAAAATCTATGCAATAAAACCTACATAATATAGTTAAAGTTAAAGTTGTGGACATTGATTTTATGTCTCTTTGATTGGAAGTAAAAGTCAGGTGTTAAGTGTGCATAATATCTTAAAGGTTCTTAAAGGTTACTCTAGCCTACCAAATTGAAATATAGGCCCTTAGGGTTTACCAAAAGCCCTTAAAATCAAACCTAGCACCATACCAAGAGCCCAGATCGTTTAGAGGAGAGCTGCCATTAATGGGCGTGGCTGGTGGCTGTATCTGACTCAAGGGCTATTCATGTCAGGTGCCCAACCAGAGGAAGCAGGGAAGGCGTTCGGATTCAGGCAGTTAGAAGCTAGGCGAGTCTCCTCATTACCAGCTTAAAATCCCTATTTAAAATTCCCACTTTTTAGCAACCTTTTATAGGTTATAGGGATCTAACCCTTTATAACGGAGAGCTGGTCGAGTAAATCCTGGACAGGGGTAAAGCTCGGGATCTAACTATATATATATATATATATACATATACATATACATATATATATATACACATATAGATATGTGTATATATATATATATATATATATATTAGGGCTGTCAAACGATTAATTTTTTTAATCACGATTAATCGCATTTTGTCCATAGTTAACTCGCGATTAATCGCAAATTAATCGCAATTTTTTTGGCACATTTTTTTCTGTTCTAAATGTACCTTGATGTATTTTTTAATGTTCTTAATACTTTTAACAACATAAGAAAGGGCAAATATGCTTGCATTATGAACATTTTTGGCGGGGGGGGGGGGGCTCTCTGCATCTGCCCTGTGTTTGGCTTGCAAGTGATATTTGAGACTCAATGTACTTCGATGGTAAGTCATTTCATGTCGATAGTACATGCAGATAACTTTTGTCCTATCGACCGAACCATCTGGCAGTGTTTCGAAAGTAGTTTGCCGTTCATACCGTAAATGACCAAATAATACGGGTTTCAATTATCCACAGGGTCCCTTTAAACGCCGGTGCAGATGTATATTTTGGTAAATAACCGCCGGTTCCAAATAAATGTCGGGTCTAATTTTTTATTTTTTTAAAAATTAAGGAAGAAGAGGTGTCCACTGACACTGCACGTTTTTCTTCTTCGCCTTTTTCACGCAGTGTGCTGCTTTCTGTCAGTCAGTATCACACTGATGATCGCCATGGCTCCGGTGCAGCAAAACAATAAAAAGTACCACTTGAAATTCAAACTTTCTGTTAAAATATGCAGAGGAAAACTCGGGAGAAGCAGCCGCTAGATGTTTCTCTGTCGACCAGAAGAGAGTGAGAGAAACGGAGCTTGAGCGTCTGTCCGAGGAGGACATCAACAGGGCCAGGCTGCCTGCTGGAGGGAGGAAGAAGGCTAGAGAGGAGCCTGAGATAAACATGCGGGGATGAGTTATCAGCAAACGGGCACGCCACGAGAGAGTGTCCCGCAGAATGATCAGGACGATGGAGAAACAAATGTCCGCCACCGTGAGTGACAGCAGAGATGAGGAGTTTGCAGCGAGTGCTGGTTGGCTGAATCGTTTCCTCCGCCGCAACAACTTCACTTACAGGAGGATGCCAGAGAATTCACAGAGAAGCTGGAGAAGTTTGTAATGTTTTCATCCAGGATTATTGTGAGGAAGGAATTAAACGCCTGTCCCAAATTGCCTTTTGGTCTGTTAAGTGATTGAAACAACTAAACCCCCCGGCTATTATTTGGTATTTTACGGTAAGTCCTTTCTCCATTTCCTCACTTTTCAGTCCACCGTGTTTTTCCCGAACCGCCAACCCTGCTGCATCTTCTTCTGATTCCCTTTCTGCCACCCTCTGGATCAAGACTACAGGTGCCACTGACGGCCGTAAATCTTTCAATGCGCGTTTTGTTTTTTGTTTTTTTATACCGAGCGTTAATCGCGCGTTAAAAAAATTAACGGCATTAAGAGGATGTTGCGTTAACGCGTTATTAACGCGCGTTAACGCGTTATTAACGCGTTAACTTTGACAGCCCTAATATATATATATATATATATATATATATATATATATATATATATATATATATATATATTTATACACACACACACACACACACACAGTATATCTTTAACAACTCACCATCTACTTAGTCTGTTCATGCATTTATATTTATCTTCACAGGAAATTTAACAAAGTCGGCTAACAATTCATCACACATTTGTTTTATTCAAAGTATGATCAGTAATGTTTCCTACAGTGGTCAAGTCAATGTAAAGAGGACAGAAGGTTTGGACCAAATTCAGACTCCCTCTCTCTATCTCCAGGAAGTAGACTCACAATATGGAAGCAGCGAGGAAACAAAACAAAAAAACACTAACTGCTTCCTCATTATTTCTCACAGGTCTCTGGACTTGGTGTGAGGACAGGGATCATAAACAATACATGAGGTTTGGGAAACCTTGTAGAACAGCTCTGCCTGTTCATGGCCTCTAACCTGCTACCTCTCTGCACAGGAAAGTGTGTTTGTGGATGTGTTTGGATCTTCAATCTTTCACCAAAATAAACTGGACAGAAATCATTGTGCTTTTAATGCTCCTTAAGTAAGTATCGCTTGAAGATGTCATATACAGATCAGTCTCAGATGAACTTCACTGTTGGAGTGCAGTATCAGGGGTTCCTGGGATTACTGCTTTTATCCACTATGACTATAGTACCATGTTGCACATTCCTCTTTATAAATGGGACTTTAATTTTCACTTTGTGGAGTAAATCTGTGTTTTGTGAGACTTCCCGTTACATTCTTCTGTTTAACCTCCTTTTTGCAGACACTGTAGTATTGGCACTGAGTCAGGTACTGTTTATACTAGCTTGTTGTAGCATAACACTAACATATCCTGTGTGTGGTGTCCTTGTCATGCTCGTCAGTGATGCAAGTGGAGTCTCTCCTCTCACATTGGTGGTGATGTCTCTGGAAAGATATGTAGCTGTGTGTTACCCACTGAGGCATGCTTCTATCATCACCATCAGAAACACAAGGGTGAAAACACAACCCATCAGGGGGGCGCCGTGACATTCCGACACCTCTCCATTGCGAACACCACCCTTCCGAAACACCCCCACTCCGAAACACCGCTGTTCCGACCCTCCCCTCAAAACACCGCCGTTCCGAAATTAAATACCGCTGTTCCGAAATTGATTTTCAAGTTTACATTACTTCCTACATCAAACACTGCCGTCCGCTCACCGGCTGCACTCACACATCTCATTGCTTTTTATTGCTAATAGGCCTATGTCACTATCTTCATTTATTATATAGTATATTTTCGCTTGCAGCAAACACATTTAAACGTTTGTCTAATCTTTTTACACGCACTATCCGTGGTGCTGAAATCCCCACTTCCAGCCGCACTCGCACAATTCTGAAATAAACTGTGGCCCATGGGTGCGATCTGCCGGGGAATGACCCCTCTGCTCGTTCGTTTTAACATAACTTGTCTTTGTGGAAGGTTAAAAATGTATGAGTGGATTGAGCACTGCTGCTAAGTTTGTCTTTGAAAAAAAAAAAGCAATTCAAAAAAGCATTCAATAAACATTACATGAAATTGATTGTGTATCCATCTCTTATAGCCATAGACGGATTATCATGACCACGGGCCTACACACGCAAACTGTGCGCACGCAAAGGTGCTGTAAGGCAAGGGCGCAAAGGCTGTTACATAATTACATTGAATGTAATAATGTCCGCAAACGTAATAAACCTCAAACACCTACTAATAATACTGACCGTGCGTGCAAAATTCAACTGCTGACCCTCCGCTCTGCTGTCACACTACGGATCCCCCGTCCGCGCTCCCTCTCTCTTGCCCGAAAAATAATTTCCATGAAGAAAACATCGCCTGACATTTAAATTTAAATTCCCATTGAAAGTACAAATCTCAAGAAATCTGGATGTATTGCTCATTTGTAAACACAACACTTGTCAGTCTATAGGCAAGAATCTAAAGGTTTATTAATGCAATTCATTTCAAATTCGCTTTATTGGCATGAATGCCACAACAACAATATTGCTCCAAGCACCAAGAACCACGAAAAGAATACCTAGCACAGTAAATAATAATAATAATAATAATAATAATAATAATAATAACTTTGAACATTATCACAATTAAGTTATCAATCTGCGATGTAAACAAAATGCAAACATTACAGACTTCTAACCATTTTTCTACAAGTGTCTGTATTTTAATTGAGAATAGTTTTTATATAAATTACACAAAAGGAAAAGAAAATATGATTTGTTTTACCTATTTCAGCCATAAGCGGTCATATTGACCGCACATCATTTCGCGGGATTTCATACATTGTCTCTCTTGTCTCTAACTTTGTTAGCGGTCTCCAGCTGTGCGACTGTAACACAACTTTATATGAAGAAGGACTAACACTAATAGCCTAATTGATTGTTATTTCTTACACTTACAGAACTGTTTACGACTCGAAACAATGTTATTATATATGACGTTTCTGACCAAATGTCGCGGCTTCAAATGCATCAAATTCCCACATCCAGTTACGCAGGCAGCTGTCCAGGGTGCTGAACCAGGTGACAGACAAAGGCTGCACTCTGCGTTCTGATGTTTGCTGGGCAGATCTGTCCCCCTTGGTTTCTCATCCACTCTGTTGTGGGAGATCTCCCACAGAGCAAAAGTAATACACATTTTTTCTCTCCCCGCTCGGCTCGAGCCCGGCTGAACTCTGGCTTGAGCCCACTTCACCCAGGCGCGAGCCTGCAGCCCCGCTCCTGCTGACAACAGACCGGGGGAGAAAACAGACATTCCTTTGCTCAGAACCCATATCAGGCTGTGTCTGAATATGTCCGAACATCGGTATAACACATTGGAGCAATTTTCATACAATTTCGGATATTTAGCATGATAAAGTAATATCAATTCAACATAGCCATTTTTCCAGCTGAAGCATAATGAGCATTATGTCATTTATATGAAGTAGGCTTGTTTTGCGGTTAATCAGCCACCTGATCCGTTTGAACCCACAAAGAAAAAAAGGATAAATGCGCAGCCTCCGTTTCCTTTCTGATTGAGTCCGTTCGGAGTGGGGGGGTTTCGGAATGGAGGGGTTTCCCCAATAGACTTTTCGGAATAGCGGGGTCTTTGAAAAAAAGGGAAACCCCGCCATTACGATGAATTGAAGTCTATGTTCGGAACACCGGCTTTTAACACAAAGAAAGCGACAGAATGGATACAAATCGGAGGTGGATACGCAGTACATATGTTTTAATAAGTCGTGAGGACAGTTCTCACAGTGCCTCGCCCGTCAGTTCTCACGGAGTGGGCAGATGACATGAAGCATTAGCCCGACGTTAGCTACATCGACATCGATGTAGCTAACGTCGGGCTAATGCTTATCTTATATTTTCTGAAGGTGTTGACGGCGGAGAATTACGCAGTTACAAACGCACAGAAGCATACAACTACCTGCACAGTGACAAAATAGGGAAAGTACTGTTGAAGAAACACAGCAAGTTTATATTTCTGAAGGCAGCAGTAGCACCCAGCCAGAGTGTCAAACAAGCTAAACATACAGCGTGGATAATGCTGAAGGAAAGTGGAGTCGTGGAGACAGGCGGCTGCTCGGACATTGCCAGGTTAGGGACGTCATACAGTCATGCAGCAGCTACACTGTGGAAGATATTCATAAACCCAAGTATTTATTTTAATGTCAAAGCCGCGAGCCACGCTACTATCCGTTCCTCCTTCCTCAGCATGGCGTGTAGGGCGCAGGGCACGGATAAGTTTGTCTAAGTGGTTGATGTACTACACAAGACATTTCTGAAAAAAACTTCAATTTTCATGAATTGTTGTGGCAACCAACAACAGCACATGTTGTACCTGAGCTCATTTTAAAAACAATTTAGCACTTATGACCTAACGCTAGTTGTTTAGGGCTAGCTTAGCGGCAGCGGTCAGTCATGCAGTTGCAAGGCAACCGGAAACAAAAAAACGCCTGCGGAAGTAGTTATCTGTCATGGCAGCACCCATAGGCTTCTGAGGAAACAGGTGGATATATATAAATATACATATATATAGTGATGTAGTGAAAATTACTAGGCTTCAGTGCTGCAATTAAGTAGGGTCTTGTTGTAATTGTGTTGAGTATTTCCTTTTTCTGCTGTTTCATACTTCCACTCAAATACATTTCGGGGTTGTGGACAGGAATCAACAGGAATCTGTCTAAAAACTTTCTTTTTTAGTAAACTCTGTGTACATAAACAATGTTCTCAATGCTGTCTTCTTGTAAAATCTCTGCTTTCAGAGGAAGTGCTCACTTTGTCTCAGTTGTCCTGACAATTACTAAAATCAGCAGCAATTAATCGAGGTGATTTCTTAACAAATCTCCATTTAAAATAGCCTCTACACCCTTAGTTGTTTACTCATACTTAATCAAACATTAAGTTGAATCAGTGCAGTAGTTTCAGTAATTGAAAAACCACAGCAGCACACTTTAGCATTTGACTCAGGGATGAACTGATAAGATTTAGGTGGTTTAAAGGTCCCATATTATGGTCATTTCTGCTTCTTGACATGGTTCCTTGAAGTCAAAATGGAATGTTAATAACATGCTTTGGTCGAAATAAGCTGAAGGATTGAGCACAGCAGGGTTCTTGAAACACCAGTTTCACAGCCCTGCTCCAGGTGGCTGGTTTCAGTGCCTTTCCCTTTAAATGCTAATGAGCTACTGCGTGCGCCGCCCACGGTGCTGCCCACCTCTTCCTGCCTGCGGAAGACGCGAGGACGGCATCATGTGACCATGGCAACAGCGGAGTTTCCGGAAGTAATGGCCCCCGGACATCAGACTGCGGTCCGACCCAGAACAAGAGGCTCCAGAAGAAAGCAAGCTGCCAAGAATGAACATGTATGTTTCTCAGTGGTTAGTAGTTAAGTTTGTTACCTCCACATTACTTTTATGTTACTGCAGACTAACAAAAGTTTTACGGGCTTACTGGCCGTCTGCCCCGCGTTGTTACAGATAACAGCCCCCTTCTTCTGCCTCGAGTGTTTACATCATAAAGCTTAGCCAAACCTCAGCTGGTGTTTACTGCTGTTCAGTTGCAGTAACGCGGATGCAATTTAGCAATGGCCGTTACAAGACAAAAGCGTAACCCCATATTATCATTCACCTTTATGTAGCCAGGTAAGTTGATTGAGAACCTGTTCTTATTTGCAGTGACGACCTGTAATGAGCTACTGCCAGCAATTTTCAACAACTAATTTTCAATAAGCCACAGTTGCCTCCCATCACCTCTCTACCAGCAGAATAGTTTTTTAACCAGTTACAACGGTTTATAAACTTTAGATATATTACCAAAGACACAACGTGACATGATTAGTGATCATAGTTTCCAATGAATAATAAAAATTCTGCATAAAAGCAGGTGTTCCTGTGACAATTGTAAACAAATGCCTACAGAACCTGAGAATATCTGCTGTATGGAAATACCACAATTAAGTGTGAACACTGGGCAAACATGGTTGTTATTTTGCAGTCTATCTTTTCTCTCATCTATTGTCACTCACTTACCTTTCATCATTTCTAGGTTACACGAAGACTACAGCAGCATCCTGAGCCACCATCATGCATGGTGGACCCTCCTGGCCTGTAACCTGTCTGCCTGAATGTATCTGCACTGCAGAATGCACTGAACATTTATCAGACAGACTATGGAGCTTTACGTCTGAGGGGAATAGTGCAGTAAGCTTTTAGTCACATAAATACTATTCATTTATCGCAAAAGTGTTATGATGAAAAGTACATTACTGATTCCTCTATCTTACATTGCTTATAGTTTATCTTTTACTTACTACCATGAAAATTACATATCAAACAATAAAAACACAGAACAGTTAGGAAAGATGTTTTATTGTAAGAAACATTTGTAAACATGTGTTGACATGAATTAAATAATAACAAGAACAAGAAAATAAATATCTGAAGTGAAACATTTTGACTTTATATATTAACTTCAATATTAATATGAAAATAATAACAAAAAAAGTATCTAGTTGCCATGGGTGTAAACATTCAGTGCTGACTTTATATTGAATTGTGTTCAGTCAATATAGCCTACAGAAGCTTTGTAAGCTGGTGCTGGGGCCCCCTGGGGTGGAGAGTGAGAGTTGTGCTGCCTGTCTGTGTGGTCCGAGAGGTCTTCAGGGATTATGAGTTTCAGCACCTCGTTCACATATGGGGCAGGGTCCTGGAAAACCTTCTCGAGATCAGGTCCAACAGTGCATCACCTCAGTCTGCAGTGCAATAAACAAAAATGAATGTTTACAGGAAAATTGCAGTAGAACCAAAAAGCCTTGTGCTGCAGTGTTGTAAAGTTTCTCTTACTTCTCCTAATTACTTCATATTTATACATTCTTCTTATTATTTATTTTGAAAACCAACTTAAAAGAATTCAGATTTTAAGTGCTTGTGTTTTTTTTTCAACCTTTTGTGTGATGCCTGTGTGTCCATGTTTATTATAATTTGAGAAGTTCAAATAAAAGATTGTAAAACTTACAGAATGTCATGCCTGGATGGATGACTGTTTTAGCTCTGCACTCTCCCTTCCTGGACTTTGGAAAGCTCAGCTTGAAAAGAGGATCTCCTGATGATGTGGTGGCTTGTCCTCTATCAGCCTTCTCACTGTAATGCAGTGCAGCCAGGTAGAGTCTTGAACAGTAAAAAGACAATCAAACATGAAAACAATTTCAAGAAATGGGCAAATGTTCTCAAAAAGTAATCATAGTTTAATTATTCTGCACAACATTCCCAGATATGGATAGGAGTAACACATGACAGCACTGTTACAGTATAGTTCAAGCACTAAAGGCTGCAACGCATTATGTTACTGTAACCTGACCTCTTTATTTCAGTAACGAGTAATCTAATGCATTAACATTAACAAACAAGTGATCAGATTAAAGTAATTTATTCAAGTCAGTGTGCATTACAATTATTTTTGTCATTTTCCTTAGTAATAAAATATATTCTTGCTTTCTTCTTGCGTCTCGGGGAGTGATGTCACGTACGTCTGAAATCACGTTTTAGCCATGAGGATAACTCACGTGTAACACCATGCAGCAACACAAAAACGTTTTCAAATGCATTATTTCACAAAATCCTGAAAATTTAGACCCGGGGGAGGGTGTGTGTATGTACCGCTTGACCGACCGGGTCTCTGGATTTGCATGTGGAGGCCGCGTTGATCGCTAACTAGAAGCGCGCGGTTAGCGTTAGCTAGTACTATGTGACACTGCTTGGTTAGTTTGTGTAAAATTACTAAATAAACACAGCTAAATACTTGCACATGCAGACATTTCCCTAGGACATCGACGTCGACAGCCGCAGCAAATTTGACTCGTGTATCTGGAAACTGCAGGCAAGACCCCTTCAGAAATCTGTATCTCACTCAAAAAAGCACGGACAGTCTTTTTTCAAAGTTTCTAGGTGTGTGGCAGCACCATAGACCCACAATAACACCCCAAATCCCAGAAAAAGTCAGTTTTTCATAATATGGGACCTTTAAAGGTAAAGGTCGTTTCGACCATACAATGATTACAACAAAAAATTCAAAGAAAATGTCTAACAGGTTAAATAAATGAGGAGTAATTAAGTTTTACTTCTGTCTATATAGGGTCAAAGGTCAACTTGACTGTGGCATCATAACGTTCTGCATAAACACTTTTCTCTGACGGAAAACAGTGGATTGCCCTCTCCTGTTGGAGGGTGACCTCCCACCCCATGTGTATGAGTATAATGTCATTTATCCACTAGGACTTTTGGTTGCACTGAGTCAAGCCGAGCCACGCTGATTTCCTTTTGCATCAGCAGTTTTACTGGTGCCACACCAATGAAAGACGTTCCTCGGAGTAGCCCCAAGTTGTGGCTGCCAAGAGGGCCGCGGTGATGTTGCTTCTAACCGAACCTCTTCAGTTTCTCTCATCCTGTTCTTTCTTTCAAACATCTGCTGTGTTTTACATTTTTCATTACACACTTTCAGCACTTTCAGCTGTTTCAGGAGTCAATTCAGTTCCTGCTACTAAAACCACAACATTTTCTGTATTACTGATGACTGGGGGCCTTTATTGTCAAGAAGTTAGAGTAAATGAAATGTGTTTGTAACTGAATTAGTGGATGCACTTTGTCAGTGGTGATTCTTCGATACTCCAGTAGGCTCACCATCCACAGGAGGGTTCAGAGGGGAACGGTGCAGTGTGATTTGGGTGGCAGTCAATGGCAGGGGCCCCGATGACCCAATCCTCGGACAGTGACTCTAGCCATGGGGACATGGAATTTCATCTCGCTGAAGGGGAAAGAGCCTGAGCTAGTGCGGGAGGTTGAGCAGTACTGGCTAGAGATAGTTGGGCTCACCTCCACGGACAGTCTGGGCTCTGGAACCAATTCCTTGAGAGGAGCTGAACTCTCTTCTATTCTGGAGTTGCCATCGGTGAGAGGCGGCGAGCTGGTGTGGGCTTGCATATAGCTCCCCAGCTAGATAGGTCTAGATAGGTCTCTCACTGTTGTTTCGGCTTATGGGCCGAACAGCAGTGCAGAGTACCCGACCTTCTTAAAGGCCCTGGGAGGGGTACTGGAAAGTGCTCCAACCGGGTACTCTGTCATTCTACTGGGGGACGTAAATGCTCACGTAGGCAGCAACAGTGTTACCTGGAGGGGTGTGATTGGGAGGAACGGCCTCCCCGATCTGAACCCGAGTGGTGTTTTGTTACTGGACTTCTGTGCCAGTCACAGTTTGTCCATAACAAACACCATGTTCAAGCATAAGGGTGTTCATATGTGCACTTGGCACCAGGATGCCCTAGGACGGAGGTCAATGATCGACTTTATAGTCGTATCATCTGACCTCCGGCCGTATGTCTTGGACACTCAGGTGAAGAGAGGGGCTGAGCTGTCAACTGATCACCACCTGGGGGTGAGTTGGATCCGCTGGCAGGGGAGGAAGCTGGACAGACCTGGCAGACTCAAATGCATCATGAGGGTCTGCTGGGAACGTCTGGCGGAACTATCTGTCAGGGAGGTCTTCAACTCCCACCTCCAGGAGAGCTTTGACCAGATCCCGATGGAGCCTGGGGACATTGAGTCCGAATGGACCATGTTCTCCACTTCCATTGTTGACGTGGCTGTGCGGAGCTGTGGCCGTATCCCGGTGGTGGACACTGGGAGTAAGGGATACTGTCAAGCTGAAGAAGGAATACTATCAGGCCTGGTTGGCTCGGGGAACTCCTGAGGCAGCTGACGAGTACCGACAGGCCAAGCGTGCAGCAGCACGGGCGGTCACGGAAGCAATAACTCTGGTCTGGGAAAAGTTCGGGGAGGCCATGGAGGAGGGCTATCGGTCAGCCGCGAAGAAATTCTGGCAAACCATCTGGTGCCTCAGGAGGGGGAAGCAGTCCTCCACCAACACTGTTTACAGTGGAGGTGGGGACCTGTTGACCTCGACTTGGGACATTGTCGGGCGGTGGAAGGAATACTTTGAGGATCTCCTCAATCCCACTGACACGCCTTCCATAGAGGAAGCAGAGGCTGGGGACTCAGAAGTTGACTCATTCATAACTCGAGCCAAAGTCACTGAGGTAGTCCAGAAGCTCCTCAGTGCCAAGGCACTGGGGAAGGATGAGATCCGCCTTGAGTACCTCAAGTCTCTGGATGTTGTGGGGTTGTCTTGGCTGACACGTCTCTGCAGTATCGCGTGGCAGTCGGGGATAGTGTCTCTGTAATGGCAGACTGGGGTGGTGGTCCCCCTATCCAAAAAGGGGGACTGGGGAGTGTGTTCCAACTATCGTGGGATCACACTCCTCAGCCTCCCTGGGAAAGTCTTTTCCAGGGTACTGGAGAGGAGAATTTCGGCCTATAGTCGAACCTCGGATTCAGGAGGAACAATGCAGATTTCGTCCTGGCTGCGGAACACTGGACCAGCTCTATATCCCCGCAGGGTGCTCGAGGGTTCATGGGAGTTTGCCCAACCAGGCCACATGTGTTTTGTGGACTTGGAGAAAGCATTCGACCGTGTCCCTCGTGGCATTCTGTGGGAGGTGCTCTGGGAGTACAGGGTCGGAGGCCCTCTATTAAGGGCTGTACGGTCCCTGTACGTACAGAGCAGAAGCTTGGTTCGCATTGCCGGCAGTCAGTCAGACCTGTTCCCAGTGCATGTTGGACTCCGGCAGGGCTGCCCTTTGTCACCGGTTCTGTTCATTATTTTTATGGACAGAATTTCTAGGCGCAGCCACAGGCCGGAGGGGCTCTGGTGCGGGAGCCACTGGATCTCATCTCTGTTTTTCGCAGATGATGTGGTCTTGTTGGCTCCTTCGAGCCAGGGCCTCCAGCATGTCCTGGGGCGGTTTGCAGCCGAGTGTGAAGCGGCTGGTATGAGAATCAGCACCTCTGAGTCCGAGGCCATGGTTCTCGACCGGAAAAAGGTGGCTTGCTCCCTCCGGGTTGGGGAAGAGCTCCTGCCTGAAGTGGAGGAGTTTAAGTATCTTGGGGTCTTGTTCACAAGTGAGGGAAGGATGGAGTGTGAGATTGACAGCTGGATCGGTGCAGCGGCCGCAGTAATGCGGTCGTTGTATCGGTCTGTCGTGGTGAAGAGAGAGCTGAGCCAAAAGGCAAAGCTCTCAATTTACCGGTCGATCTACGTTCCTAGCCTCACCAATGGCCATGAACTTTGGGTCATGACCGAAAGAATAAGATCCTGGAGCTGGAGGAAGTGTTCGGGGAGAGGGAAGTCTGGGTGTCCCTGCTCAGGCAGCTGCCCCTGCGACCCAGCCCCGGACAACGCGGAAGAAGGATGGATGAATTTTTCGATAATACTACGGTGATAAGGACAAGCACATCATTGGTTTAAGACGCACCTCCAAGCAAGTAGGCAAGTTGTGGTGGAAATGCAAATCACTGCTGTGCAGTACTTGCACAAGCTCGATTGGACTTTGGGGGTGTAAATAAGACCTTTTCAAATCTGTTTTGAGCTCTTGGGGCTTCCAGAGACTAGGATTACTAAAGCCTTCAAATCAGACTAAGATAAAGAAATATTTTTTTATTTCATGAAAAGAAATCATTCTATGTAAATGTGGACCGAAGGCTACGCTGTGCAAACTAAGAGTCTATCATGTATCTACCTGTCATTGACATGATAGAAGATTTGTTTGTTTGTGAAAATCTGTTCCCCAGTCAAATGATGTTGGCATGCTGCAAGAATTGTGTTTCCTGCAAAGCCACCAAGCACTGCAAGTTGGGGTCGGTGAATGATACACATATCAGTGGGCAAACAAACAGCAGGTAGAAATAGAGGCAGATAAATGAAGAATAAAATGTAATTTAGCTCTGTTGTTTAATCAATTCTGACTCAGATAGATAGATAGATAGATAGATAGATAGATAGATAGATAGATAAACTGTATTTATGTACGTCATCATCGCAGCAGGTACATTCAATTATAAATACAATCAAAATATAAGGCCAAATATAGAAAGAATATTAAATTATAAAGTACTATATAAAGTACTATAAACAATAAAATGCTTATGCAGTTAAAAGAGAACATACTGAGGTATTGTGGAGTTAAAGGTAAGTGGAAAATAAGGTATAAGAGAAACAGACAACAGATTACATCATGTATTGCTGTTAACCATGCTGACATGTGATGGTGTGACGTGTTGTGTTGTTGTAGGGCAAAGCTGATATACAATGAGTGACACCGGTTAGATCTGCTGTGATCACACTGATAACAGGCAGAGACTCTAATCTGACAGTAAGGGAGGATGTTTGTGGACAATTTGGTGTTGTGGACAGAAATCAACAGAAATCTGTGCTTAAATGACTTTTTCATTTTCTTTTCACTGTTCTTTGAAAACAAACAGGAGGGTATTTATTGGGTTTTTGTGTTTCAATAACATCAACAGGTTCATATTGTCATTTCTGTTTGTCTGAGATGTCCTATGCAACTCCATCTCAGAACAATATCACTGTTGGCCCGGGATTCCTGGAGAGGGTGATGCTTTCTACTCTGATGACAGTAACCTGCTGTATATTTCTCTTCATTAATGGCACCATGTTGTTCATCTTGAGGAGTAAATCTGTGTTTTGTGAGACCTCCCGTTACATTCTTCTGTATAACCTCCTTTTTGCAGACACTGTACAGATTGCACTGAGTCAGTTACTGTACATACTGTCTTCTTCTAGAATAAGACTAACGTATCCTGTGTGTGGACTTCTAGTCATGCTCGCCAATCTCACAAATGAAGTCTCTCCTCTCACGCTGGTGGTGATGTCTCTGGAGAGATATGTAGCTGTGTGTTACCCACTGAGGCATGCTACCATCATAACCATCAGAAACACAGGGGTGGCTATTGTTGTGGTTTGGACCTTTTGTTCACTAAATGTCTTCACTCGGGTTCTCTTACTGTTAAATTTTCCATTTGAAAACTTGGAGAGCCTGCAGATGAAACAATAGTGTAACGCCCCTGGTGGACTGTGGCACAAGGACTTGTGGGTATTCTGTTGTTGTCATTGTTTATGGTTAATTATGGTTCATGAATGTGTTCTGGAATTAGATGATGTTTAAGACGCTTGCAGGTTAATGCACACTGGTTGTTCTGTGGGTAAATTGTGATGAGTAACAAAGATGATAAAATGTGGCACCGTGAATGAGGGGATGTTTGCCAGGAGAGACTCTCCGTCTGTTAAGATGTTGGTGTGAGAGTTAAATAAATGGCTGAAATCTGACCAGAGCTTGCCAAACTGAACACGGCTGACTTCTTATTGCTGGCCCATTACATTGGTGTCAGAAGTGGGATAAGTCATGATGACTTCCTGTAATGAAATCGACGCCCTTATCGCCCAGATGGAAGAGAATGGACTGATACGAGAGAGAAGCAGGGTGAAGAGTTATGGCGAGCGGCCAGACGGTCAGAGTGATCTCCGGAGTGAGCGACGTGTGATAAGGCTGCTACGGGATGCCGGAGCCGATGTGATCTTATGGGTCGCCCACCGCGGGACACGATCCTCGCCAGTGACACTCGCCGGCAGCCCAGCCTCGGCAAGGCCGGCATCGCCCCGCCCCCAGCAGCGATCCCCGGGACCACCTCCGCTGGCGTCATCGAAGCATCCAGGATGGTGGAGCAGCCTGAGAATCTCCGGCGGGCGGCACTGAAAGAGCCAGCAGACACCTATCTGATCCAGGTTCAGCTAGCAGCACAGATTAATGCCTGGACAGCGAAAGAAGTTACCGGTCATGTTGCTCTCTCCCTGGAGGGAAAGGCTTTACAGCTGCTCGCTGACCTCAGACCGGAAGAGCTAAGAGACTGGATGGTGCTGAAGACAGCAATTCAACGTCGATTTGGATGTCACATCCACGCCGACAACGCCAGAGATCTACTCTCCAAGCGCAGGAGGGGAGTTGGTGAAAGCCTGGGCACCTATGCTGCAGATCTACGCACCTACGCCCGGCGTGGACACCCCAGCTTTAGTGAGGCTGTTTAGGAGGAGCTTACCGTCCAGGCCTTATCAGAGGCCTCCAGCCTGAATGTCTGAAGGAACATCTCCGACTGCATGCCCCCAGCACACTGACAGTAGCCCTGTAAGAGGCCGAGCGAGTGGAGCACATCATATGCCCCGAAGGACATCGACGCAGTGATGCCTTCAGAGTGAGCCAGACCACCTGCGAGAACAGCGACGAGGAGGAAGTTGTGCGTCAAGTCATCCCCTCTACGGCAGCGCCGCCAGAGGGGGTTTGACGAAGGCTGCTACAGGTGCGGGGTTCCTGGCCACATCGCCCGAAACTGCCCAGCTCCAACACCGAGGAACCAGCTATCGGCGGGGTTGTCAAACTAGACCGGGGTAGCAGTGCGGGGGAACTGTTGCCCACTAGAGTTGTTTCTACCCCCAACTCCTTTTCACCACGAGTTGGACGCCTGGGTCGGTCACATGGACTATATCTGGACTGTGCCCTTGAGGGAGTCCCCTGCTGAGCCCTGGTGGACACTGGGTCCACTATCTCTCTGGTCCGCCCAGGGATCCTGCCGAACTCCAGCATATCACCGCCCCAGGGGTGGAGCCCCACAATGCAGAGCATCACTACTGTCACTGGTGACCGTGCCAAGATGATAGGAACCAGATCGCTTCGAGTGATGGTGGGCGGCCAGCAGAGACAGCACCAGTTCTGGTTGGCTAACATCCAGGATCCCTGCATTGTCGTCCTCGACCTCCTGGGCAAGTGGGGGGCTGTGGTGGACGTGTCCAGGGCAACACTCTCCCTGGGCACTGAAACCATGGTCCTTCATGAGTCCAGCGACTGTGACACCCCAACCCCAGCATCTGAGCCACCAGTGAGGACCGCTTCAGCAGAGAGGACTACACCACCGTGGCCTCGAGTGTTAGCAGACCCCCCTTTCACCACCCAGTCGCGGACCACGGAGGTCAAGGGGGCTATCGACGACCTTTTCAAAAGAAGCTGTCAGGATTTGAACAGAGAGCAGCAGCAAAAGCTTAAGGACTTACTACAGACCGTCAGCGACTTTTTTGCTGTTAGGGACGAGGACTGCACCCACACCAACCTGGTCCTTCACGATATAGACACGGGGGAAGCCCGCCCCATCCGCCTCCGCCCACGGCACCTCCCCCTTGCCAAGCGGGAGGCTGCCCAGCAAAAGGTCAAAGAGATGCATCAGGCAGGTATCATCGAGCCCTAGAACAGCCCCTGGGCAGCCCCAGCAGTCCTGGTACGTAAGAAAGATGGCACCTGGCGGTTTTGTGTGGACTACAGGCGCTTAAATGATGTCACACGCAAGGACTCTTATCCTCTGCCACAAATTGATGATGCCCTGATTACATTGCTGGCTCCTCCTGGTTCAGCTCCCTCGATTTACGCAGTGGTTATTGGCAAGTGGAGCTGACACCAGAGTCCCGCCTTAAGACAGCTTTCTCGATCGGCCAGGGGCTGTGGCAGTTTAAGGTGATGCCATTTGGACTGTGCAACGCCCCTGCAACCTTCGAACGCTTAATGGAGAGAGTCCTGGCCGACATACCCCGAAACCGCTGTGTGGTGTACCTCGATGACCTCCTAGCCCATGCTGCAGACTTCCAGGGGGCACTACAGAACCTCCATGATGTCCTCCAAGCCATCCGCCGAGCTAGACTTCGTCTCAACCCCAAGAAATGCCACTTATTCCGCCGGAAGGTCTCCTTCTTGGGCCATGTCATCAGTGGAGAAGGTGTCGCCACTGACCCGACCAAAGTGGCTGCAGTTCGAGAGTGGCCAGCTTCAAGTAACTTGGCAGAGCTTCGCAGCTTTCGGGGTCTAGCATCGTACTACAGGAGGTTCATCAAAGGTTTTGCCACCATCGCTGCCCCCCTGCATCAGCTGACTCAGAAAGGCCGGGATTTCCAGTGGAGCAAAGACTGTGCTACAGCATTCTCCCAACTTCGCTCTGCTTTGACGGAAGCTCCAGTGCTGGCTTTCCCAGACCCAGAGAGGATCTTCATTGTCGACACAGATGCCAGCAACACGGGTGTGGGCGCTGTGCTGTCCCAGGAGGGGGAGCACGGTGAACAGGTCATCGCCTACTTTAGCCGCACACTCAGCAAACCAGAGAAGAACACTGTGTCACTCGCCGAGAGCTGCTGGCTGTTGTCCTGGGCCTTCGCCACTTCCGACCATACCTGTATGGGCAGCGGTTCATCCTGCGGACTGATCACGCTTCACTCACCTGGCTGCTGAACTCAAGGAGCCAGAGGGCCAACTGGCCAGGTGGGTGGAGATCCTCCAGGACTACGACTTTGACATCCGGCACCGGGCTGGCAGACTCCACAACAACGCAGATGCGCTGTCCCGGCGGCCATGTGAGGGGGAGAGGTGTGGGTTCTGCCAACGTGTGGAGGATCGTCACCTACCAGGCCCCAGGGTGGCTGCTTCACAAGTTGCGGGGGCATCCGACAATGGCGACTGTGAGACCATCGATCCCCAGCAGCTCCAGAGGGACCAGCAGCAAGATCCTGTCCTCTCCAAGGTTCATGCCTGGATTGGGGGCCGGGCAACGACCAGAGTGGGCAGCAGAGTATCGGCGCTAGACCCGGAGGCCAAGGCGCTGCATTCCCAGTGTGCCCTGCATCATAGCCCAGGACGGCATCCTATACCGTCGCTGGGATCTCCGGCAGGCCCATCGTGAGGTTCTGCAGCTTCTGGTTCCTCGCAGCCTGAGGAGCCACGTCCTCAAGCTGGTCCATGGTTCAGCGGGGCAGGACATTTTGGTGTAGCCAAGACCCTACACCGGCTGAGGGGGCGATTCTATTGGCCAGGCTGCCGTCATGATGTAGAGCAGTTTGTCCCCGGCTGTGATGCCTGTACCGCCAAAAAGGTCCCACAAGGCAGTCACACGCCCCCTTGCACCAGTATCGGTGGGGGCACCGTCGAGAGGGTGGGCGTGGACATCCTGGGCCATTTCCCACGACCGACCAGGGGAACCACTACGTCCTTGTGGTTTTAGACTATTTTACAAAATGGCCAGAGGCGTACGCGGTCCCTGACCAGAGTGCCACCACCACTGCAGAGAAACTAGTCGACGAGATGTTCTGCCGGTTTGGAGTTCCCGAGGAGCTGCACAGTGACCAGGGGCGGAACTTTGAGGCCAGTGTCTTTCAGGAGGTGGTGGCTGTCCCCTGGGGTTGAAGAAGACTCGGACTACCCCCCTGCACCCCCAGAGTGATGGCTTGGTGGAGCGATTTAACCGGACTCTGGGTTACACAGTTTGCTATTCTAACTGAAACCGCCACCAGCGAGACTAGGACCGTCATCTGCCCCTGGTCCTGTGGTCTTATCGACAGGCAGTGCAGGAATCAGCCAAGTGCACCCCCGCAGCCTTGATGTTTGGGCGTGAACTGCGAACCCAGTGGACCTGGTGTTTTGGGCCCCCCTCCGGAACAGGAAGTGAGGGGAGAACCGGGGCTGGACTATTACTACCACCTCTGTGAGCGACTGAGAGTGGTACATGAACTTGCCAGGCAGTCATTGGCGGAGGCCGGGGTGCAGCAGAAACGAGCCTATGATCTCCGCACAAAAGGGGAGACTTTGTGGCTGGTGCGCTTCATGTGGGTCTACAACCCAGTGCGGAAAAAGGGACGTTCCCCTAAGCTAGACAGTCACTGGGAGGGGCCCTGCACCGTCCTGAAGAGGCTGTCCGATGTTGTGTATCGGGTGCAGTTGCAGCGGAGGGGCCGGGTGGTGGTGTCCTTCACAGGGACCGCCTGGCACCTTACCGACCATTGGCCTCGGCCACAGAACATCCGAGGAGGGGGAACAGCTAGTCTCACCACCCAGTCCCCCACAGGTGACTGGAGGTTGCCCTCGACGTACAACACGTCGGCGGTGTCAGCTTCCACAGCACCTTCAGGACTTTGGTTGTTTATACATGGCTTGCTGAGGACAGCTAATCCAGTGTAACGCCCCTGGTGGACTGTGGCAAAAGGACTTGTGGGTATTCTGTTGTTGTCATTGTTTATGGTTAATTATGGTTCATGAATGTGTTCTGGAATAAGATGAGTTTAGACGCTTGCAGGTTAATGCACACTGGTTGTTCTGTGGGTAAATTGTGATGAGTAACAAGATGATAAAATGTGGCCACCGTGAATGAGGGGATGTTTGCCAGGAGAGACTCTCCGTCTGTTAAGATGTTGGTGTGAGAGTTAAATAAATGGCTGAGTCTGACCAGAGCTTGCCAAACTGAACACGGCTGACTTCTTATTGCTGGGTCCATTACAATATTGTAATACACTTATCATGTTTCTTGATACAATATCTGATCTTTATGATAAAGCCTACATTTGTGTTCTTTTGTATCGCTGGTATGGCAGTCATTTCCTCCTACGTTGGTGGTGATTGTAGCAGCCAGGTCAGCCTCCACAGACAAAGCTTTAGCCCGTAAGGCTCATAAACACTGCTGCTGCATCTGGTGCAGCTGGGCCTCAGTCTCTCCTCAACTATACATAACCCAATGCTCATAGCTGTCTCAAAAGTTGTAGAGTGTAGATCTTGTGCGCATACAGAATATTTCTATGTGTGTATCATCCTTTTACCCAGATGTCTGAGTGCTCTCATCTATGGACTCAGAGACCAGACTATCACGTCCTTGTGCACTATTTATGCTGTCGACTGACACGTCCCAGTTAAGGCTGAGGCCTAAAATACATGAATTGAATGAATACGTCCATATATTGTTCAACTCGTGCTGTCCTCAGACAGGGCTTCGGCATATCCAACATTGTTAATAGAGCAGGAAAGACATTTAAATCAATTGGCCAAAAGATTTGTCTTTTGATATTCAATGGTAGTTCTGGTCAGTATTTATCCAAGTCAACTTATAGAAGCCTGTCAAAATAATCATTCTGACAACCATCAGAAGCTGATTATATAAATATATACAGTGGTGTGAAAAAGTGTCGCCCCCTTCCTGATTTATTGTTTTTTTTGCATGTTTGTCACATTTAAATGTTCGGATCATCGCACAAATTAAATATTAGTCAAAGATAACACAGGTCAACACAAAATGCGGTTTTTAAATAAAGGTAAGGGGGAAAATATAATATTAAAGGGTCGGTGTAATACGCTCAGCGTGCTTTGTTGTCTGTTTTGTTTTTCTGAAGCTAGAAGAATTAAGTAAATTTATGTCAATCATCATATCTACCAGTGTATTGCATTTTTACAGGCTGGAAAATGATCGAAATAAACTAAATAAGTGTACATGAAGGTACTATTGACCTACACTGCATGTATACACCAGAAGGTGGAGCAAGAGAGCCATTATGGTTATGAGAATAGCTTCCATGTAAGAGGAGACCTGACAGCCAACACAGAAGACATTAATATAATATATAGATAGAGTATATATATAGAATAGATATAGATATATATATTATAGATACATACACACAGCACACACACACACATATCCACCTTATTCCTGACTTCATGAGTTTACCCATGGTTCATAGCGGTAATCGGTTATGCTCTTCCGGTTGAACTGGCTGACCTCTGTGTTTACGCTAACGTAGCTGTCATGCTCGCCCTATAAACCGGCTTTTAACGCAAAGAAAGTGACAGAATGGATAAAATCGGAGGTGGATACACAGTACATATGTTTTAATAAGTTGTGAGTGTTAGGGATTTGTGTTGGATCAGGACCCAAATGCACGACTCGACTCTGGTTCAAAGTGCAACAATCAGTTTTTTAATGTTCAAAAGGAGCAAGAATAGGTGCGAGGTGGAGGGGTGGTGCGAGGTCCCAGGATCCTGATGTGGGTGGTGAAGTCACCGGGGAGTGCGTGGGTGACGTGCGTGACGTTAGCTACATCGTCGATGTAGCTAACGTCGGGCTAATGCTTATCTTATATTTTCTGAAGGTGTTGACGGCGGAGAATTACGCAGTTACAAACGCACAGAAGCATACAACTACCTGCACAGTGACAAAATAGGGAAAGTACTGTTGAAGAAACACAGCAAGTTTATATTTCTGAAGGCAGCAGTAGCACCCAGCCAGAGTGTAAAACAAGCTAAACATACAGCGTGGATAATGCTGAAGGAAAGTGAAGTCGTGGAGACAGGCGGCTGCTCGGACATTGCCAGGTTAGGGAAGTCATGCAGTCATGCAGCAGCTATACTGTGGAAGATATTCATGAACCCTAATATTTATTTTAGTGTCAAAGCCGCGAGCCCGCACTATCCGTTCCTCCTTCCTCAGCATGGCGTGTAGGGCGCAGGGCACGGTCAAGTTTGTCTAAGTGGTTGATGTACTACACATGACATTTCTGAAAAAAACTTCAAATTTCATGAATTGTTGTGGCAACCAACAACGGCACATGTTGTACCTGAGCTCATTTTAAAAACAATTTAGCACTTATGACCTAACGCTAGTTGTTTAGGGCTAGCTTAGCGGCAGCGGTCAGTCATGCAGTTGCAAGGCAACCGGAAACAAAAAAACGCCTGCGGAAGTAGTTTCTGTCATGGCAGCACCCATAGGCTTCTGAGGAAACAGGTGGATATATATAATATACATATTATAGTGATGTAGTGAAAATTACTAGGCTTCAGTGCTGCAATTAAGTAGGGTCTTGTTGTAATTGCGTTGAGTTTTTCCTTTTTCTGCTGCTTCATACTTCCACTCAAATACATTTTGGGGTTGTGGACAGGAATCAACAGGAATCTGTCTAAAAACGTTCTTTTTTAGTAAACTCTGTGTACATAAACAATGTTCTCAATGCTGTCTTCTTGTAAAATCTCTGCTTTCAGAGGAAGTGCTCACTTTGTCTCAGTTGTCCTGACAATTACTAAAATCAGCAAGCAATTAATCGAGGTGATTTCTTAACAAA
This sequence comes from Sparus aurata, assembly GCF_900880675.1. Lineage (NCBI taxonomy): Eukaryota > Metazoa > Chordata > Actinopteri > Spariformes > Sparidae > Sparus > Sparus aurata. The sequence continues at coordinate 33,496,863 of NC_044199.1, read as the reverse complement.
TCTCCATTTAAAATAGCCTCTACACCCTTAGATGTTTACTCATACTTAATCAAACATTAAGTTGAATCAGTGCAGTTGTTTCAGTAATTGAAAAACCACAGCAGAACACTTTAGCATTTGACTCAGGGATGAACTGATAAGATTTAGGTGGTTTAAAGGTCCCACATTATGGTCATTTCTGCTTCTTGACATGGTTCCTTGAAGTCTAAATGGAATGTTAATAACATGCTTTGGTCGAAATAAGCTGAAGGATTGAGCACAGCAGGGTTCTTGAAACACCAGTTTCACAGCCCTGCTCCAGGTGGCCTGTTTCAGTGCCTTTCCCTTTAAATGCTAATGAGCTACTGCGTGCGCCGCCCACGGTGCTGCCCACCTCTTCCTGCCTGCGGAAGACGTGAGGACGGCATCATGTGACCATGGCAACAGCGGAGTTTCCGGAAGTAATGGCCCCCGGACATCAGACTGCGGTCCGACCCAGAACAAGAGGCTCCAGAAGAAAGCAAGCTGCCAAGAATGAACATGTATGTTTCTCAGTGGTTAGTAGTTAAGTTTGTTACCTCCACATTACTTTTATGTTACTGCAGACTAACAAAAGTTTTACGGGCTTACTGGCCGTCTGCCCCGCGTTGTTACAGATAACAGCCCCCTTCTTCTGCCTCGAGTGTTTACATCATAAAGCTTAGCCAAACCTCAGCTGGTTTTACTGCTGTTCAGTTGCAGTAACGCGGATGCAATTTAGCAATGGCCGTTACAAGACAAAAGCGTAACCCCATATTATCATTCACCTTTATGTAGCCAGGTAAGTTGATTGAGAACCTGTTCTTATTTGCAGTGACGACCTGTAATGAGCTACTGCCAGCAATTTTCAACAACTAATTTTCAATAAGCCACAGTTGCCTCCCATCACCTCTCTACCAGCAGAATAGTTTTTTAACCAGTTACAACGGTTTATAAACTTTAGATATATTACCAAAGACACAACGTGACATGATTAGTGATCATAGTTTCCAATGAATAATAAAATTCTGCATAAAAGCAGGTGTTCCTGTGACAATTGTAAACAAATGCCTACAGAACCTGAGAATATCTGCTGTATGGAAATACCACAATTAAGTGTGAACACTGGGCAAACATGGTTGTTATTTTGCAGTCTATCTTTTCTCTCATCTATTGTCACTCACTTACCTTTCATCATTTCTAGGTTACACGAAGACTACAGCAGCATCCTGAGCCACCATCATGCATGGTGGACCCTCCTGGCCTGTAACCTGTCTGCCTGAATGTATCTGCACTGCAGAATGCACTGAACATTTATCAGACAGACTATGGAGCTTTACGTCTGAGGGGAATAGTGCAGTAAGCTTTTAGTCACATAAATACTATTCATTTATCGCAAAAGTGTTATGATGAAAAGTACATTACTGATTCCTCTATCTTACATTGCTTATAGTTTATCTTTTACTTACTACCATGAAAATTACATATCAAACAATAAAAACACAGAACAGTTAGGAAAGATGTTTTATTGTAAGAAATTTGTAAACATGTGTTGACATGAATTAAATAATAACAAGAACAAGAAAATAAATATCTGAAGTGAAACATTTTGACTTTATATATTAACTTCAATATTAATATGAAAATAATAACAAAAAAGTATCTAGTTGCCATGGGTGTAAACATTCAGTGCTGACTTTATATTGAATTGTTTCAGTCAATATAGCCTACAGAAGCTTTGTAAGCTGGTGCTGGGGCCCCCTGGGGTGGAGAGTGAGAGTTGTGCTGCCTGTCTGTGTGGTCTGAGAGGTCTTCAGGGATTATGAGTTTCAGCACCTCGTTCACATATGGGGCAGGGTCCTGGAAAACCTTCTCGAGATCAGGTCCAACAGTGCATCACCTCAGTCTGCAGTGCAATAAACAAAAATGAATGTTTACAGGAAAATTGCAGTAGAACCAAAAAGCCTTGTGCTGCAGTGTTGTAAAGTTTCTCTTACTTCTCCTAATTACTTCATATTTATACATTCTTCTTATTATTTATTTTGAAAACCAACTTAAAAGAATTCAGATTTTAAGTGCTTGTGTTTTTTTTCAACCTTTTGTGTGATGCCTGTGTGTCCATGTTTATTATAATTTGAGAAGTTCAAATAAAAGATTGTAAAACTTACAGAATGTCATGCCTGGATGGATGACTGTTTTGGCTCTGCACTCTCCCTTCCTGGACTTTGGAAAGCTCAGCTTGAAAAGAGGATCTCCTGATGATGTGGTGGCTTGTCCTCTATCAGCCTTCTCACTGTAATGCAGTGCAGCCAGGTAGAGTCTTGAACAGTAAAAAGACAATCAAACATGAAAACAATTTCAAGAAATGGGCAAATGTTCTCAACAAGTAATCATAGTTTAATTATTCTGCACAACATTCCCAGATATGGATAGGAGTAACACATGACAGCACTGTTACAGTATAGTTCAAGCACTAAAGGCTGCAACGCATTATGTTACTGTAACCTGACCTCTTTATTTCAGTAACGAGTAATCTAATGCATTAACATTAACAAACAAGTGATCAGATTAAAGTAATTTATTCAAGTCAGTGTGCATTACAATTATTTTTGTCATTTTCCTTAGTAATAAAATATATTCTTGCTTTCTTCTTGCGTCTCGGGGAGTGATGTCACGTACGTCTGAAATCACGTTTTAGCCATGAGGATAACTCACGTGTAACACCATGCAGCAACACAAAAACGTTTTCAAATGCATTATTTCACAAAATCCTGAAAATTTAGACCCGGGGGGGGTGTGTGTATGTACCGCTTGACCGACCGGGTCTCTGGATTTGCATGTGGAGGCCGCGTTGATCGCTAACTAGAAGCGCGCGGTTAGCGTTAGCTAGTACTATGTGACACTGCTTGGTTAGTTTGTGTAAAATTACTAAATAAACACAGCTAAATACTTGCACATGCAGACATTTCCCTAGGACATCGACGTCGACAGCCGCAGCAAATTTGACTCGTGTATCTGGAAACTGCAGGCAAGACCCCTTCAGAAATCTGTATCTCACTCAAAAAAGCACGGACAGTCTTTTTTCAAAGTTTCTAGGTGTGGGCAGCACCATAGACCCACAATAACACCCCAAATCCCAGAAAAAGTCAGTTTTTCATAATATGGGACCTTTAAAGGTAAAGGTCGTTTCGACCATACAATGATTACAACAAAAAATTCAAAGAAAATGTCTAACAGGTTAAATAAATGAGGAGTAATTAAGTTTTACTTCTGTCTATATAGGGTCAAAGGTCAACTTGACTCTGGCATCATAACGTTCTGCATAAACACTTTTCTCTGACGGAAAACAGTGGATTGCCCTCTCCTGTTGGAGGGTGACCTCCCACCCCATGTGTGAGTATAATGTCATTTATCCACTAGGACTTTTGGTTGCACTGAGTCAAGCCGAGCCACGCTGTTTCCTTTTGCATCAGCAGTTTTACTGGTGCCACACAATGAAAGACGTTCCTCGGAGTAGCCCCAATTGTGGCTGCCAAGAGGGCCGCGGTGATGTTGCTTCTAACCGAACCTCTTCAGTTTCTCTCATCCTGTTCTTTCTTTCAAACATCTGCTGTGTTTTACATTTTTCATTACACACTTTCAGCACTTTCAGCTGTTTCAGGAGTCAATTCAGTTCCTGCTACTAAAACCACAACATTTTCTGTATTACTGATGACTGGGGGCCTTATTGTCAAGAAGTTAGAGTAAATGAAATGTGTTTGTAACTGAATTAGTGGATGCACTTTGTCAGTGGTGATTCTTCGATACTCCAGTAGGCTCACCATCCGCAGGAGGGTTCAGAGGGGAACGGTGCAGTGTGATTTGGGTGGCAGTCAATGGCAGGGGCCCCGATGACCCAATCCTCGGACAGTGACTCTAGCCATGGGGACATGGAATTTCATCTCGCTGGAGGGGAAAGAGCCTGAGCTAGTGCGGGAGGTTGAGCAGTACTGGCTAGAGATAGTTGGGCTCACCTCCACGGACAGTCTGGGCTCTGGAACCAATTCCTTGAGAGGAGCTGAACTCTCTTCTATTCTGGAGTTGCCATCGGTGAGAGGCGGCGAGCTGGTGTGGGCTTGCATATAGCTCCCCAGCTAGATAGGTCTAGATAGGTCTCTCACTGTTGTTTCGGCTTATGGGCCGAACAGCAGTGCAGAGTACCCGACCTTCTTAAAGGCCCTGGGAGGGGTACTGGAAAGTGCTCAACCGGGTACTTTGTCATTCTACTGGGGGACGTAAATGCTCACGTAGGCAGCAACAAGTGTTACCTGGAGGGGTGTGATTGGGAGGAACGGCCTCCCCCGATCTGAACCCGAGTGGTGTTTTGTTACTGGACTTCTGTGCCAGTCACAGTTTGTCCATAACAAACACCATGTTCAAGCATAAGGGTGTTCATATGTGCACTTGGCACCAGGATGCCCTAGGACGGAGGGTCAATGATCGACTTTATAGTCGTATCATCTGACCTCGGCCGTATGTCTTGGACACTCAGGTGAAGAGAGGGGCTGAGCTGTCAACTGATCACCACCTGGGGGTGAGTTGGATCCGCTGGCAGGGGAGGAAGCTGGACAGACCTGGCAGACTCAAATGCATCATGAGGGTCTGCTGGGAACGTCTGGCGGAAACTATCTGTCCAGGAGGGTCTTCAACTCCACCTCCAGGAGAGCTTTGACCAGATCCCGATGGAGCCTGGGGACATTGAGTCCGAATGGACCATGTTCTCCACTTCCATTGTTGACGTGGCTGTGCGGAGCTGTGGCCGTATCCCGGTGGTGGACACTGGGAGTAAGGGATACTGTCAAGCTGAAGAAGGAATACTATCAGGCCTGGTTGGCTCGGGGAACTCCTGAGGCAGCTGACGAGTACCGACAGGCCAAGCGTGCAGCAGCACGGGCGGGTCACGGAAGCAATAACTCTGGTCTGGGAAAAGTTTCGGGGAGGCCATGGAGGGGCTACGGTCAGCCGCGAAGAAATTCTGGCAAACCATCTGGTGCCTCAGGGGGAAGCAGTCCTCCACAACACTGTTTACGTGGAGGTGGGGACCTGTTGACCTCGACTTGGGACATTGTCGGGCGGTGGAAGGAATACTTTGAGGATCTCCTCAATCCCACTGACACGCCTTCCATAGAGGAAGCAGAGGCTGGGGACTCAGAAGTTGACTCATTCATAACTCGAGCCAAAGTCACTGAGGTAGTCCAGAAGCTCCTCAGTGCCAAGGCACTGGGGAAGGATGAGATCCGCCTGAGTACCTCAAGTCTCTGGATGTTGTGGGGTTGTCTTGGCTGACACGTCTCTGCAGTATCGCGTGGCAGTCGGGGATAGTGTCTCTGTAATGGCAGACTGGGGTGGTGGTCCCCCTATCCAAAAAGGGGGACTGGGGAGTGTGTTCCAACTATCGTGGGATCACACTCCTCAGCCTCCCTGGGAAAGTCTTTTCCAGGGTACTGGAGAGGAGAATTTCGGCCTATAGTCGAACCTCGGATTCAGGAGGAACAATGCAGATTTCGTCCTGGCTGCGGAACACTGGACCAGCTCTATATCCCCGCAGGGTGCTCGAGGGTTCATGGGAGTTTGCCCAACCAGGCCACATGTGTTTTGTGGACTTGGAGAAAGCATTCGACCGTGTCCCTCGTGGCATTCTGTGGGAGGTGCTCTGGGAGTACAGGGTCGGAGGCCCTCTATTAAGGGCTGTACGGTCCCTGTACGTACAGAGCAGAAGCTTGGTTCGCATTGCCGGCAGTCAGTCAGACCTGTTCCCAGTGCATGTTGGACTCCGGCAGGGCTGCCCTTTGTCACCGGTTCTGTTCATTATTTTTATGGACAGAATTTCTAGGCGCAGCCACAGGCCGGAGGGGCTCTGGTGCGGGAGCCACTGGATCTCATCTCTGTTTTTCGCAGATGATGTGGTCTTGTTGGCTCCTTCGAGCCAGGGCCTCCAGCATGTCCTGGGGCGGTTTGCAGCCGAGTGTGAAGCGGCTGGTATGAGAATCAGCACCTCTGAGTCCGAGGCCATGGTTCTCGACCGGAAAAAGGTGGCTTGCTCCCTCCGGGTTGGGGAAGAGCTCCTGCCTGAAGTGGAGGAGTTTAAGTATCTTGGGGTCTTGTTCACAAGTGAGGGAAGGATGGAGTGTGAGATTGACAGCTGGATCGGTGCAGCGGCCGCAGTAATGCGGTCGTTGTATCGGTCTGTCGTGGTGAAGAGAGAGCTGAGCCAAAAGGCAAAGCTCTCATTTACCGGTCGATCTACGTTCCTAGCCTCACAATGGCCATGAACTTTGGGTCATGACCGAAAGAATAAGATCCTGGAGCTGGAGGAAGTGTTCGGGGAGAGGGAAGTCTGGGTGTCCCTGCTCAGGCAGCTGCCCCTGCGACCCAGCCCCGGACAACGCGGAAGAAGGATGGATGAATTTTTCGATAATACTACGGTGATACGGACAAGCACATCATTGGTTTAAGACGCACCTCCAAGCAAGTAGAGCAGTTGTGGTGGAAATGCAAATCACTGCTGTGCAGTACTTGCACAAGCTCGATCGGACATTGAGGGATAGTAAATAATACCTTTTCAAATCATGTTTTGAGGCTCTTGGGGCTTCCAGAGACTAGGATTACTAAAGCCTTCAAATCAGACTAAGATAAAGAAATATTCAAATGTGGGCCTAGGGCTATGCTGTGCAAACTAAGAGTCTATCATGTCATATTACTGACGCAATAGAAGATTGTTATAATACTGTGTGAACATCTGTTCCCAGTCAAATGATGTTGGCATTTTGCAAAAATTGTGTTTCCTGCAAAGCCGCCAAGCGCTGCAGTTTGGGTCGGTGTAAATGTTACACATATCAGTGGGAAAACAAATTCTGGACAAAAGCAGATAGAAATAGAGTCAGATAAATGAAGAATAAAATGTAATTTAGCTCTGATGTTTAATCAATTCTGATTCAGATAGATAGATAGATAGATAGATAGATAGATAGACTGTATTTATATAGGTCATGATAGCAAGAGGTACATTCATTTACAAATACATTGAAAATATAAGATCAAATGCAGAAAGAATATGAAATGATAAAGTACTATATACAATATGCAAAAAACAATAAAGTACTATAAACAATAAAATGCTTATGCAGTTAAAAGACAAAATACTGAGGTATTGTGGAGTTAAAGGTAAGTGGAAAGTAAGGTATAAGAGAAACAGACAACAGATTACATCATGTATTGCTGTTAACCATGCTGACATGTGATGGTGTGACGTGTTGTGTTGTTGTAGGGCAAAGCTGATATACAATGAGTGACACCGGTTAGATCTGCTGTGATCACACTGATAACAGGCAGAGACTCTAATCTGACAATAAGGGAGGATGTTTGTGAATGATTTCGGGTCGTGGACAGGAATCAACACAAACTTTTTAATTTTCTTTTCACTGTTCTCAGAATACAAACAGGAAGTATTTATTGGGTTTTTGTGTTTCAGTAACATCGACAGGTTCATATTGTCATTTCTTAATGTTTGTCTGAGATGTCCTATGCAACTCCATCTCAGAACAATATCACTGTTGGCCTGGGATTCCTGGAGAGGGTGATGCTTTCTACTCTGACGACAGTAACCTGCTGTATATTTCTCTTCATTAATGGCACCATGTTGTTCATCTTGAGGAGTAAATCTGTGTTTTGTGAGACCTCCCGTTACATTCTTCTGTATAACCTCCTTTTTGCAGACACTGTACAGATTGCACTGAGTCAGTTACTGTACATACTGTCTTCTTCTAGAATAAGACTAACGTATCCTGTGTGTGGACTTCTAGTCATGCTCGCCAATCTCACAAATGAAGTCTCTCCTCTCACGCTGGTGGTGATGTCTCTGGAGAGATATGTAGCTGTGTGTTACCCACTGAGGCATGCTACCATCATAACCATCAGAAACACAGGGGTGGCTATTGTTGTGGTTTGGACCTTTTGTTCACTAAATGTCCTTCACTCGGGTTCTCTTACTGTTAAATTTTCCATTTGAAAACTTGGAGAGCCTGCAGATGAAACAATAGTGTAACGCCCCTGGTGGACTGTGGCACAAGGACTTGTGGGTATTCTGTTGTTGTCATTGTTTATGGTTAATTATGGTTCATGAATGTGTTCTGGAATTAGATGATGTTTAAGACGCTTGCAGGTTAATGCACACTGGTTGTTCTGTGGGTAAATTGTGATGAGTAACAAAGATGATAAAATGTGGCACCGTGAATGAGGGGATGTTTGCCAGGAGAGACCCTCCGTCTGTTAAGTTGTTGAACTGTGTGTTAAATAAACAGCTGAACTCTGACCACAGCTTGCCAAACTATATACTGCCTGCTCCTTATTGCTGATCCATTCCATTGGTGTCAGAAGTGGGATAAATCATGATGACATCCTGGAATGATATCGATGCCCTAATTGCCCAGATGGAAGAGAATGGACTGATAAGAGAGAGCGGCAGAGTGAAGAGTTACAGCAAGCGGCCAGACGGGCGGAGTGATCTCCGGAGCGAGCGACGTGTGATAAGGCTGCTACGGGATGCCGGAGCCGATGTGATCTTATGGGTCGCCCACCGCGGGACACGATCCTCGCCAGTGACACTCGCCGGCAGCCCAGCCTCGGCAAGGCCGGCATCGCCCCGCCCCCAGCAGCGATCCCCGGGACCACCTCCGCTGGCGTCATCGAAGCATCCAGGATGGTGGAGCAGCCTGAGAATCTCCGGCGGGCGGCACTGAAAGAGCCAGCAGACACCTATCTGATCCAGGTTCAGCTAGCAGCACAGATTAATGCCTGGACAGCGGAAAGAAGTTACCGGTCATGTTGCTCTCTCCCTGGAGGGAAAGGCTTTACAGCTGCTCGCTGACCTCAGACCGGAAGAGCTAAGAGACTGGATGGTGCTGAAGACAGCAATTCAACGTCGATTTGGATGTCACATCCACGCCGACAACGCCAGAGATCTACTCTCCAAGCGCAGGAGGGGAGTTGGTGAAAGCCTGGGCACCTATGCTGCAGATCTACGCACCTACGCCCGGCGTGGACACCCCAGCTTTAGTGAGGCTGTTTAGGAGGAGCTTACCGTCCAGGCCTTTATCAGAGGCCTCCAGCCTGAATGTCTGAAGGAACATCTCCGACTGCATGCCCCCAGCACACTGACAGTAGCCCTGTAAGAGGCCGAGCGAGTGGAGCACATCATATGCCCCGAAGGACATCGACGCAGTGATGCCTTCAGAGTGAGCCCAGACCACCTGCGAGAACAGCGACGAGGAGGAAGTTGTGCGTCAAGTCATCCCCTCTACGGCAGCGCCGCCAGAGGGGGTTTGACGAAGGCTGCTACAGGTGCGGGGTTCCTGGCCACATCGCCCGAAACTGCCCAGCTCCAACACCGAGGAACCAGCTATCGGCGGGGTTGTCAAACTAGACCGGGGTAGCAGTGCGGGGGAACTGTTGCCCACTAGAGTTGTTTCTACCCCCAACTCCTTTTCACCACGAGTTGGACGCCTGGGTCGGTCACATGGACTATATCTTGACTGTGCCCTTGAGGGAGTCCCCTGCCGAGCCCTGGTGGACACTGGGTCCACTATCTCTCTGGTACGCCCAGGGATCCTGCCGAACTCCAGCAGATCACCGGCCCAGGGGTGGAGCCCCATAATGCAGAGCATCACTACTGTCACTGGTGACCGTGCCAAGATGATAGGAACCAGATCGCTTCGAGTGATGGTGGGCGGCCAGCAGAGACAGCACCAGTTCTGGTTGGCTAACATCCAGGATCCCTGCATTGTCGTCCTCGACCTCCTGGGCAAGTGGGGGGCTGTGGTGGACGTGTCCAGGGCAACGCTCTCCCTGGGCACTGAAACCATGGTCCTTCATGAGTCCAGCGACTGTGACACCCCAACCCAAGCATCTGAGCCGCCAGTGAGGACCGCTTCAGCAGAGAGGACTACACCACCGTGGCCTCGAGTGTTAGCAGACCCCCCTTTCACCACCCAGTCGCGGACCACGGAGGTCAAGGGGGCTATCGACGACCTTTTCAAAAGAAGCTGTCAGGATTTGAACAGAGAGCAGCAGCAAAAGCTTAAGGACTTACTACAGACCGTCAGCGACTTTTTTGCTGTTAGGGACGAGGACTGCACCCACACCAACCTGGTCCTTCACGATATAGACACGGGGGAAGCCCGCCCCATCCGCCTCCGCCCACGGCACCTCCCCCTTGCCAAGCGGGAGGCTGCCCAGCAAAAGGTCAAAGAGATGCATCAGGCAGGTATCATCGAGCCCTAGAACAGCCCCTGGGCAGCCCCAGCAGTCCTGGTACGTAAGAAAGATGGCACCTGGCGGTTTTGTGTGGACTACAGGCGCTTAAATGATGTCACACGCAAGGACTCTTATCCTCTGCCACAAATTGATGATGCCCTGATTACATTGCTGGCTCCTCCTGGTTCAGCTCCCTCGATTTACGCAGTGGTTATTGGCAAGTGGAGCTGACACCAGAGTCCCGCCTTAAGACAGCTTTCTCGATCGGCCAGGGGCTGTGGCAGTTTAAGGTGATGCCATTTGGACTGTGCAACGCCCCTGCAACCTTCGAACGCTTAATGGAGAGAGTCCTGGCCGACATACCCCGAAACCGCTGTGTGGTGTACCTCGATGACCTCCTAGCCCATGCTGCAGACTTCCAGGGGGCACTACAGAACCTCCATGATGTCCTCCAAGCCATCCGCCGAGCTAGACTTCGTCTCAACCCCAAGAAATGCCACTTATTCCGCCGGAAGGTCTCCTTCTTGGGCCATGTCATCAGTGGAGAAGGTGTCGCCACTGACCCGACCAAAGTGGCTGCAGTTCGAGAGTGGCCAGCTTCAAGTAACTTGGCAGAGCTTCGCAGCTTTCGGGGTCTAGCATCGTACTACAGGAGGTTCATCAAAGGTTTTGCCACCATCGCTGCCCCCCTGCATCAGCTGACTCAGAAAGGCCGGGATTTCCAGTGGAGCAAAGACTGTGCTACAGCATTCTCCCAACTTCGCTCTGCTTTGACGGAAGCTCCAGTGCTGGCTTTCCCAGACCCAGAGAGGATCTTCATTGTCGACACAGATGCCAGCAACACGGGTGTGGGCGCTGTGCTGTCCCAGGAGGGGGAGCACGGTGAACAGGTCATCGCCTACTTTAGCCGCACACTCAGCAAACCAGAGAAGAACTACTGTGTCACTCGCCGAGAGCTGCTGGCTGTTGTCCTGGGCCTTCGCCACTTCCGACCATACCTGTATGGGCAGCGGTTCATCCTGCGGACTGATCACGCTTCACTCACCTGGCTGCTGAACTTCAAGGAGCCAGAGGGCCAACTGGCCAGGTGGGTGGAGATCCTCCAGGACTACGACTTTGACATCCGGCACCGGGCTGGCAGACTCCACAACAACGCAGATGCGCTGTCCCGGCGGCCATGTGAGGGGGAGAGGTGTGGGTTCTGCCAACGTGTGGAGGATCGTCACCTACCAGTCCCCAGGGTGGCTGCTTCACAAGTTGCGGGGGCATCCGACAATGGCGACTGTGAGACCATCGATCCCCAGCAGCTCCAGAGGGACCAGCAGCAAGATCCTGTCCTCTCCAAGGTTCATGCCTGGATGGGGGCCGGGCAACGACCAGAGTGGGCAGCAGTATCGGCGCTAGACCCGGAGGCCAAGGCGCTGCATTCCCAGTGGCCCTGCATCATAGCCCAGGACGGCATCCTATACCGTCGCTGGGAATCTCCGGCAGGCCATCGTGAGGTTCTGCAGCTTCTGGTTCCTCGCAGCCTGAGGAGCCACGTCCTCAAGCTGGTCCATGGTTCAGCGGGGGCAGGACATTTTGGTGTAGCCAAGACCCTACACCGGCTGAGGGGGCGATTCTATTGGCCAGGCTGCCGTCATGATGTAGAGCAGTTTGTCCCCGGCTGTGATGCCTGTACCGCCAAAAAGGGTCCCACAAGGCAGTCACACGCCCCCTTGCACCAGTATCGGGTGGGGGCACCGTTCGAGAGGGTGGGCGTGGACATCCTGGGCCCATTTCCCACGACCGACCAGGGGAACCACTACGTCCTTGTGGTTTTAGACTATTTTACAAAATGGCCAGAGGCGTACGCGGTCCCTGACCAGAGTGCCACCACCACTGCAGAGAAACTAGTCGACGAGATGTTCTGCCGGTTTGGAGTTCCCGAGGAGCTGCACAGTGACCAGGGGCGGAACTTTGAGGCCAGTGTCTTTCAGGAGGTGTGCTGTCCCCTGGGGTTGAAGAAGACTCGGACTACCCCCCTGCACCCCCAGAGTGATGGCTTGGTGGAGCGATTTAACCGGACTCTGGTTACACAGTTTGCTATTCTAACTGACCGCCACCAGCGAGACTAGGACCGTCATCTGCCCCTGGTCCTGTGGTCTTATCGGACAGCAGTGCAGGAATCAGCCAAGTGCACCCCCGCAGCCTTGATGTTTGGGCGTGAACTGCGAACCCCAGTGGACCTGGTGTTTGGGCCCCCTCCGGAACAGGAAGTGAGGGGAGAACCGGGGCTGGACTATTACTACCACCTCTGTGAGCGACTGAGAGTGGTACATGAACTTGCCAGGCAGTCATTGGCGGAGGCCGGGGTGCAGCAGAAACGAGCCTATGATCTCCGCACAAAAGGGGAGGACTTTGTGGCTGGTGCTCTCATGTGGGTCTACAACCCAGTGCGGAAAAAGGGACGTTCCCCTAAGCTAGACAGTCACTGGGAGGGGCCCTGCACCGTCCTGAAGAGGCTGTCCGATGTTGTGTATCGGGTGCAGTTGCAGCGGAGGGGCCGGGTGGTGGTCCTTCACAGGGACCGCCTGGCACCTTACCGACCATTGGCCTCGGCCACAGAACATCCTGAGGAGGGGGAACAGCTAGTCTCACCACCCAGTCCCCCACAGGTGACTGGAGGTTGCCCTCGACGTACAACACGTCGGCGGTGTCAGCTTCCACAGCACCTTCAGGACTTTGTTGTTGATACATGGCTTGCTGAGGACAGCTAATCCAGTGTAACGCCCCTGGTGGACTGTGGCAAAAGGACTTGTGGGTATTCTGTTGTTGTCATTGTTTATGGTTAATTATGGTTCATGAATGTGTTCTGGAATAAGATGATGTTTAAGACGCTTGCAGGTTAATGCACACTGGTTGTTCTGTGGGTAAATTGTGATGAGTAACAAAGATGATAAAATGTGGCACCGTGAATGAGGGGATGTTTGCCAGGAGAGACTCTCCGTCTGTTAAGATGTTGGTGTGAGAGTTAAATAAATGGCTGAAGTCTGACCAGAGCTTGCCAAACTGAACACGGCTGACTTCTTATTGCTGGTCCATTACAATATTGTAATACACTTATCATGTTTCTTGATACAATATCTGATCTTTATGATAAAGCCTACATTTGTGTTCTTTTTGTATCAGCTGGTATGGCAGTCATTTCCTCCTACGTTGGTGTGATTGTAGCAGCCAGGTCAGCCTCCACAGACAAAGCTTTAGCCCGTAAGGCTCATAAAACACTGCTGCTGCATCTGGTGCAGCTGGGCCTCAGTCTCTCCTCAACTATACATAACCCAATGCTCATAGCTGTCTCAAAAGTTGTAGAGTGTAGATCTTGTGCGCATACAGAATATTTTCTATGTGTGTATCATCCTTTTACCCAGATGTCTGAGTGCTCTCATCTATGGACTCAGAGACCAGACTATCAGTCCTTGTGCACTATTTATGCTGTCGACTGACACGTCCCAGTTAAGGCTGAGGCCTAAAATACATGAATTGAATGAATACGTCCATATATTTGTTCAACTCGTGCTGTCCTCAGACAGGGCTTCGGCATATCCAACATTGTTAATAGAGCAGGAAAGACATTTAAATCAATTGGCCAAAAGATTTGTCTTTTTGATATTCAATGGTAGTTCTGTCAGTATTTATCAAGTCAACTTATAGAAGCCTGTCAAAATAATCATTCTGACAACCATCAGAAGCTGATTTATATAAATATATACAGTGGTGTGAAAAAGTGTCGCCCCCCTTCCTGATTTATTGTTTTTTTTGCATGTTTGTCACATTTAAATGTTTCGGATCATCGCACAAATTTAAATATTAGTCAAAGATAACACAGGTCAACACAAAATGCGGTTTTTAAATAAAGGTAAGGGGGAAAATATAATATTAAAAGGGTCGGTGTAATACGCTCAGCGTGCTTTGTTTGTCTGTTTTGTTTTTCTGAAGCTAGAAGAATTAAGTAAATTTATGTCAATCATCATATCTACCAGTGTATTTGCATTTTTACAGGCTGGAAAATGATCGAAATAAACTAAAATAAGTGTACATGAAGGTACTATTGACCTACACTGCATGTATACACCAGAAGGTGGAGCAAGAGAGCCATTATGGTTATGAGAATAGCTTCCATGTTAAGAGGAAGACATACAGCCAACACAGAATACATTAATATAAATATATATATATATATATATATATATATATATATATATATATATATATATATATACATACACACATACACACACACACACATATCCACCTTATTCCTGACTTCATGAGTTTACCCATGGTTCATAGCGGTAATCGGTTATGCTCTTCCGGTTGAACTGGCTGACCTCTGTGTTTACGCTAACGTAGCTGTCATGCTCGCCCTATAAACCGGCTTTTAACGCAAAGAAAGTGACAGAATGGATAAAAATCGGAGGTGGATACACAGTACATATGTTTTAATAAGTTGTGAGTGTTAGGGATTTGTGTTGGATCAGGACCCAAATGCACGACTCGACTCTGGTTCAAAGTGCAACAATCAGTTTTTAATGTTCAAAAGGAGCAAGAATAGGTGCGAGGTGGAGGGGTGGTGCGAGGTCCCAGGATCCTGATGTGGGTGGTGAAGTCACCGGGGAGTGCGTGGGTGACGTGCGTGACGTTAGCTACATCGTCGATGTAGCTAACGTCGGGCTAATGCTTATCTTATATTTTCTGAAGGTGTTGACGGCGGAGAATTACGCAGTTACAAACGCACAGAAGCATACAACTACCTGCACAGTGACAAAATAGGGAAAGTACTGTTGAAGAAACACAGCAAGTTTATATTTCTGAAGGCAGCAGTAGCACCCAGCCAGAGTGTAAAACAAGCTAAACATACAGCGTGGATAATGCTGAAGGAAAGTGAAGTCGTGGAGACAGGCGGCTGCTCGGACATTGCCAGGTTAGGGAAGTCATGCAGTCATGCAGCAGCTATACTGTGGAAGATATTCATGAACCCTAATATTTATTTTAGTGTCAAAGCCGCGAGCCACGCAACTATCCGTTCCTCCTTCCTCAGCATGGCGTGTAGGGCGCAGGGCACGGTCAAGTTTGTCTAAGTGGTTGATGTACTACACATGACATTTCTGAAAAAAACTTCAAATTTCATGAATTGTTGTGGCAACCAACAACGGCACATGTTGTACCTGAGCTCATTTTAAAAACAATTTAGCACTTATGACCTAACGCTAGTTGTTTAGGGCTAGCTTAGCGGCAGCGGTCAGTCATGCAGTTGCAAGGCAACCGGAAACAAAAAAACGCCTGCGGAAGTAGTTATCTGTCATGGCAGCACCCATAGGCTTCTGAGGAAACAGGTGGATATATATAAATATACATATATATAGTGATGTAGTGAAAATTACTAGGCTTCAGTGCTGCAATTAAGTAGGGTCTTGTTGTAATTGCGTTGAGTTTTTCCTTTTTCTGCTGCTTCATACTTCCACTCAAATACATTTTGGGGTTGTGGACAGGAATCAACAGGAATCTGTCTAAAAACGTTCTTTTTTAGTAAACTCTGTGTACATAAACAATGTTCTCAATGCTGTCTTCTTGTAAAATCTCTGCTTTCAGAGGAAGTGCTCACTTTGTCTCAGTTGTCCTGACAATTACTAAAATCAGCAAGCAATTAATCGAGGTGATTTCTTAACAAATCTCCATTTAAAATAGCCTCTACACCCTTAGATGTTTACTCATACTTAATCAAACATTAAGTTGAATCAGTGCAGTTGTTTCAGTAATTGAAAAACCACAGCAGAACACTTTAGCATTTGACTCAGGGATGAACTGATAAGATTTAGGTGGTTTAAAGGTCCCATATTATGGTCATTTCTGCTTCTTGACATGGTTCCTTGAAGTCTAAATGGAATGTTAATAACATGCTTTGGTCGAAATAAACTTAAGGATTGAGCACAGCAGGGTTCTTGAAACACCAGTTTCACAGCCCTGCTCCAGGTGGCCTGTTTCAGTGCCTTTCCCTTTAAATGCTAATGAGCTACTGCGTGCGCCGCCCACGGTGCTGCCCACCTCTTCCTGCCTGCGGAAGACGTGAGGACGGCATCATGTGACCATGGCAACAGCGGAGTTTCCGGAAGTAATGGCCCCCGGACATCAGACTGCGGTCCGACCCAGAACAAGAGGCTCCAGAAGAAAGCAAGCTGCCAAGAATGAACATGTATGTTTCTCAGTGGTTAGTAGTTAAGTTTGTTACCTCCACATTACTTTTATGTTACTGCAGACTAACAAAAGTTTTACGGGCTTACTGGCCGTCTGCCCCGCGTTGTTACAGATAACAGCCCCCTTCTTCTGCCTCGAGTGTTTACATCATAAAGCTTAGCCAAACCTCAGCTGGTGTTTACTGCTGTTCAGTTGCAGTAACGCGGATGCAATTTAGCAATGGCCGTTACAAGACAAAAGCGTAACCCCATATTATCATTCACCTTTATGTAGCCAGGTAAGTTGATTGAGAACCTGTTCTTATTTGCAGTGACGACCTGTAATGAGCTACTGCCAGCAATTTTCAACAACTAATTTTCAATAAGCCACAGTTGCCTCCCATCACCTCTCTACCAGCAGAATAGTTTTTTAACCAGTTACAACGGTTTATAAACTTTAGATATATTACCAAAGACACAACGTGACATGATTAGTGATCATAGTTTCCAATGAATAATAAAAATTCTGCATAAAAGCAGGTGTTCCTGTGACAATTGTAAACAAATGCCTACAGAACCTGAGAATATCTGCTGTATGGAAATACCACAATTAAGTGTGAACACTGGGCAAACATGGTTGTTATTTTGCAGTCTATCTTTTCTCTCATCTATTGTCACTCACTTACCTTTCATCATTTCTAGGTTACACGAAGACTACAGCAGCATCCTGAGCCACCATCATGCATGGTGGACCCTCCTGGCCTGTAACCTGTCTGCCTGAATGTATCTGCACTGCAGAATGCACTGAACATTTATCAGACAGACTATGGAGCTTTACGTCTGAGGGGAATAGTGCAGTAAGCTTTTAGTCACATAAATACTATTCATTTATCGCAAAAGTGTTATGATGAAAAGTACATTACTGATTCCTCTATCTTACATTGCTTATAGTTTATCTTTTACTTACTACCATGAAAATTACATATCAAACAATAAAAACACAGAACAGTTAGGAAAGATGTTTTATTGTAAGAAACATTTGTAAACATGTGTTGACATGAATTAAATAATAACAAGAACAAGAAAATAAATATCTGAAGTGAAACATTTTGACTTTATATATTAACTTCAATATTAATATGAAAATAATAACAAAAAAAGTATCTAGTTGCCATGGGTGTAAACATTCAGTGCTGACTTTATATTGAATTGTGTTCAGTCAATATAGCCTACAGAAGCTTTGTAAGCTGGTGCTGGGGCCCCCTGGGGTGGAGAGTGAGAGTTGTGCTGCCTGTCTGTGTGGTCTGAGAGGTCTTCAGGGATTATGAGTTTCAGCACCTCGTTCACATATGGGGCAGGGTCCTGGAAAACCTTCTCGAGATCAGGTCCAACAGTGCATCACCTCAGTCTGCAGTGCAATAAACAAAAATGAATGTTTACAGGAAAATTGCAGTAGAACCAAAAAGCCTTGTGCTGCAGTGTTGTAAAGTTTCTCTTACTTCTCCTAATTACTTCATATTTATACATTCTTCTTATTATTTATTTTGAAAACCAACTTAAAAGAATTCAGATTTTAAGTGCTTGTGTTTTTTTTTCAACCTTTTGTGTGATGCCTGTGTGTCCATGTTTATTATAATTTGAGAAGTTCAAATAAAAGATTGTAAAACTTACAGAATGTCATGCCTGGATGGATGACTGTTTTGGCTCTGCACTCTCCCTTCCTGGACTTTGGAAAGCTCAGCTTGAAAAGAGGATCTCCTGATGATGTGGTGGCTTGTCCTCTATCAGCCTTCTCACTGTAATGCAGTGCAGCCAGGTAGAGTCTTGAACAGTAAAAAGACAATCAAACATGAAAACAATTTCAAGAAATGGGCAAATGTTCTCAACAAGTAATCATAGTTTAATTATTCTGCACAACATTCCCAGATATGGATAGGAGTAACACATGACAGCACTGTTACAGTATAGTTCAAGCACTAAAGGCTGCAACGCATTATGTTACTGTAACCTGACCTCTTTATTTCAGTAACGAGTAATCTAATGCATTAACATTAACAAACAAGTGATCAGATTAAAGTAATTTATTCAAGTCAGTGTGCATTACAATTATTTTTGTCATTTTCCTTAGTAATAAAATATATTCTTGCTTTCTTCTTGCGTCTCGGGGAGTGATGTCACGTACGTCTGAAATCACGTTTTAGCCATGAGGATAACTCACGTGTAACACCATGCAGCAACACAAAAACGTTTTCAAATGCATTATTTCACAAAATCCTGAAAATTTAGACCCGGGGGAGGGTGTGTGTATGTACCGCTTGACCGACCGGGTCTCTGGATTTGCATGTGGAGGCCGCGTTGATCGCTAACTAGAAGCGCGCGGTTAGCGTTAGCTAGTACTATGTGACACTGCTTGGTTAGTTTGTGTAAAATTACTAAATAAACACAGCTAAATACTTGCACATGCAGACATTTCCCTAGGACATCGACGTCGACAGCCGCAGCAAATTTGACTCGTGTATCTGGAAACTGCAGGCAAGACCCCTTCAGAAATCTGTATCTCACTCAAAAAAGCACGGACAGTCTTTTTTCAAAGTTTCTAGGTGTGTGGCAGCACCATAGACCCACAATAACACCCCAAATCCCAGAAAAAGTCAGTTTTTCATAATATGGGACCTTTAAAGGTAAAGGTCGTTTCGACCATACAATGATTACAACAAAAAATTCAAAGAAAATGTCTAACAGGTTAAATAAATGAGGAGTAATTAAGTTTTACTTCTGTCTATATAGGGTCAAAGGTCAACTTGACTCTGGCATCATAACGTTCTGCATAAACACTTTTCTCTGACGGAAAACAGTGGATTGCCCTCTCCTGTTGGAGGGTGACCTCCCACCCCATGTGTATGAGTATAATGTCATTTATCCACTAGGACTTTTGGTTGCACTGAGTCAAGCCGAGCCACGCTGTTTCCTTTTGCATCAGCAGTTTTACTGGTGCCACACCAATGAAAGACGTTCCTCGGAGTAGCCCCAAGTTGTGGCTGCCAAGAGGGCCGCGGTGATGTTGCTTCTAACCGAACCTCTTCAGTTTCTCTCATCCTGTTCTTTCTTTCAAACATCTGCTGTGTTTTACATTTTCATTACACACTTTCAGCACTTTCAGCTGTTTCAGGAGTCAATTCAGTTCCTGCTACTAAAACCACAACATTTTCTGTATTACTGATGACTGGGGGCCTTTATTGTCAAGAAGTTAGAGTAAATGAAATGTGTTTGTAACTGAATTAGTGGATGCACTTTGTCAGTGGTGATTCTTCGATACTCCAGTAGGCTCACCATCCGCAGGAGGGTTCAGAGGGGAACGGTGCAGTGTGATTTGGGTGGCAGTCAATGGCAGGGGCCCCGATGACCCAATCCTCGGACAGTGACTCTAGCCATGGGGACATGGAATTTCATCTCGCTGGAGGGGAAAGAGCCTGAGCTAGTGCGGGAGGTTGAGCAGTACTGGCTAGAGATAGTTGGGCTCACCTCCACGGACAGTCTGGGCTCTGGAACCAATTCCTTGAGAGGAGCTGAACTCTCTTCTATTCTGGAGTTGCCATCGGTGAGAGGCGGCGAGCTGGTGTGGGCTTGCATATAGCTCCCCAGCTAGATAGGTCTAGATAGGTCTCTCACTGTTGTTTCGGCTTATGGGCCGAACAGCAGTGCAGAGTACCCGACCTTCTTAAAGGCCCTGGGAGGGGTACTGGAAAGTGCTCCAACCGGGTACTTTGTCATTCTACTGGGGGACGTAAATGCTCACGTAGGCAGCAACAGTGTTACCTGGAGGGGTGTGATTGGGAGGAACGGCCTCCCCGATCTGAACCCGAGTGGTGTTTTGTTACTGGACTTCTGTGCCAGTCACAGTTTGTCCATAACAAACACCATGTTCAAGCATAAGGGTGTTCATATGTGCACTTGGCACCAGGATGCCCTAGGACGGAGGTCAATGATCGACTTTATAGTCGTATCATCTGACCTCCGGCCGTATGTCTTGGACACTCAGGTGAAGAGAGGGGCTGAGCTGTCAACTGATCACCACCTGGGGGTGAGTTGGATCCGCTGGCAGGGGAGGAAGCTGGACAGACCTGGCAGACTCAAATGCATCATGAGGGTCTGCTGGGAACGTCTGGCGGAACTATCTGTCAGGGAGGTCTTCAACTCCCACCTCCGGGAGAGCTTTGACCAGATCCCGATGGAGCCTGGGGACATTGAGTCCGAATGGACCATGTTCTCCACTTCCATTGTTGACGTGGCTGTGCGGAGCTGTGGCCGTATCCCGGTGGTGGACACTGGGAGTAAGGGATACTGTCAAGCTGAAGAAGGAATACTATCAGGCCTGGTTGGCTCGGGGAACTCCTGAGGCAGCTGACGAGTACCGACAGGCCAAGCGTGCAGCAGCACGGGCGGTCACGGAAGCAATAACTCTGGTCTGGGAAAAGTTCGGGGAGGCCATGGAGGAGGGCTATCGGTCAGCCGCGAAGAAATTCTGGCAAACCATCTGGTGCCTCAGGAGGGGGAAGCAGTCCTCCACCAACACTGTTTACAGTGGAGGTGGGGACCTGTTGACCTCGACTTGGGACATTGTCGGGCGGTGGAAGGAATACTTTGAGGATCTCCTCAATCCCACTGACACGCCTTCCATAGAGGAAGCAGAGGCTGGGGACTCAGAAGGTTGACTCATTCATAACTCGAGCCAAAGTCACTGAGGTAGTCCAGAAGCTCCTCAGTGCCAAGGCACTGGGGAATGGATGAGATCCGCCCTGAGTACCTCAAGTCTCTGGATGTTGTGGGGTTGTCTTGGCTGACACGTCTCTGCAGTATCGCGTGGCAGTCGGGGATAGTGTCTCTGTAATGGCAGACCGGGGTGGTGGTCCCCCTATTCAAAAAGGGGGACTGGGGAGTGTGTTCCAACTATCGTGGGATCACACTCCTCAGCCTCCCTGGGAAAGTCTTTTCCAGGGTACTGGAGAGGAGAATTTCGGCCTATAGTCGAACCTCGGATTCAGGAGGAACAATGCAGATTTCGTCCTGGCTGCGGAACACTGGACCAGCTCTATATCCCCCGCAGGGTGCTCGAGGGTTCATGGGAGTTTGCCCAACCAGGCCACATGTGTTTTGTGGACTTGGAGAAAGCATTCGACCGTGTCCCTCGTGGCATTCTGTGGGAGGTGCTCTGGGAGTACAGGGTCGGAGGCCCTCTATTAAGGGCTGTACGGTCCCTGTACGTACAGAGCAGAAGCTTGGTTCGCATTGCCGGCAGTCAGTCAGACCTGTTCCCAGTGCATGTTGGACTCCGGCAGGGCTGCCCTTTGTCACCGGTTCTGTTCATTATTTTTATGGACAGAATTTCTAGGCGCAGCCACAGGCCGGAGGGGCTCTGGTGCGGGAGCCACTGGATCTCATCTCTGTTTTTCGCAGATGATGTGGTCTTGTTGGCTCCTTCGAGCCAGGGCCTCCAGCATGTCCTGGGGCGGTTTGCAGCCGAGTGTGAAGCGGCTGGTATGAGAATCAGCACCTCTGAGTCCGAGGCCATGGTTCTCGACCGGAAAAAGGTGGCTTGCTCCCTCCGGGTTGGGGAAGAGCTCCTGCCTGAAGTGGAGGAGTTTAAGTATCTTGGGGTCTTGTTCACAAGTGAGGGAAGGATGGAGTGTGAGATTGACAGCTGGATCGGTGCAGCGGCCGCAGTAATGCGGTCGTTGTATCGGTCTGTCGTGGTGAAGAGAGAGCTGAGCCAAAAGGCAAAGCTCTCAATTTACCGGTCGATCTACGTTCCTAGCCTCACCAATGGCCATGAACTTTGGGTCATGACCGAAAGAATAAGATCCTGGAGCTGGAGGAAGTGTTCGGGGAGAGGGAAGTCTGGGTGTCCCTGCTCAGGCAGCTGCCCCTGCGACCCAGCCCCGGACAACGCGGAAGAAGGATGGATGAATTTTTCGATAATACTACGGTGATAAGGACAAGCACATCATTGGTTTAAGACGCACCTCCAAGCAAGTAGGCAAGTTGTGGTGGAAATGCAAATCACTGCTGTGCAGTACTTGCACAAGCTCGATTGGACTTTGGGGGTGTAAATAAGACCTTTTCAAATCTGTTTTGAGCTCTTGGGGTTTCCAGAGACTAGGATTACTAAAGCCTTCAAATCAGACTAAGATAAAGAAATATTTTTTTTATTTCATGAAAAGAAATCATTCTATGTAAATGTGGACCGAAGGCTACGCTGTGCAAACTAAGAGTCTATCATGTATCTACCTGTCATTGACATGATAGAAGATTTGTTTGTTTGTGAAAATCTGTTCCCCAGTCAAATGATGTTGGCATGCTGCAAGAATTGTGTTTCCTGCAAAGCCACCAAGCACTGCAAGTTGGGGTCGGTGAATGATACACATATCAGTGGGCAAACAAACAGCAGGTAGAAATAGAGGCAGATAAATGAAGAATAAAATGTAATTTAGCTCTGTTGTTTAATCAATTCTGACTCAGATAGATAGATAGATAGATAGATAGATAAACTGTATTTATGTACGTCATCATCGCAGCAGGTACATTCAATCATAAATACAATCAAAATATAAGGCCAAATATAGAAAGAATATTAAATTATAAAGTACTATAAACAATAAAATGCTTATGCAGTTAAAAGAGAACATACTGAGGTATTGTGGAGTTAAAGGTAAGTGGAAAATAAGGTATAAGAGAAACAGACAACAGATTACATCATGTATTGCTGTTAACCATGCTGACATGTGATGGTGTGACGTGTTGTGTTGTTGTAGGGCAAAGCTGATATACAATGAGTGACACCGGTTAGATCTGCTGTGATCACACTGATAACAGGCAGCGACTCTAATCTGACAATAAGGGAGGATGTTTGTGGACAATTTGGGGTTGTGGACAGAAATCAACAGGAATCTGTGCTTAAACGACTTTTTCATTTTCTTTTCACTGTTCTCAGAATACAAACAGGAAAGTATTTATTGGGTTTTTGTGTTTCAGTAACATCGACAGGTTCATATTGTCATTTCTTAAATGTTTGTCTGAGATGTCCTATGCAACTCCATCTCAGAACAATACCACTGTTGGCCTGGGATTCCTGGAGAGGGTGATGCTCTCTACTCTGACGACAGTACCCTGCTGCATATTTCTCTTCATTAATGGCACCATGTTGTTCACCTTGAGGAGTAAATCTGTGTTTTGTGAGACCTCCCGTTACATTCTTCTGTATAACCTCCTTTTTGCAGACACTGTACAGATGGCACTGAGTCAGTTACTGTACATACTGTCTTCTTGTAAAATAAGACTAACGTATCCTGTGTGTGGACTTCTAGTCATGCTTGCCAATCTCACAAATGAAGTCTCTCCTCTCACGCTGGTGGTGATGTCTCTGGAGAGATATGTAGCTGTGTGTTACCCACTGAGGCATGCTACCATCATAACCATCAGAAACACAGGGGTGGCTATTTTTGTGGTTTGGACCTTTTGTTCACTAAATGTCCTCACTCGGGTTCTCTTACTGTTAAATTTTCCATTTGAAAACTTGGAGAGCCTGCAGATGAAACAATTTTGTAGTACACTTATCATGTTTCTTGATACAATATCTGATCTTTATGATAAAGCCTACATTTGTTTTCTGTTTATATCAGCTGGTATGGCAGTCATTTCCTCCTACGTTGGTGTGATTGTAGCAGCCAGGTCAGCCTCCACAGACAAAGCTTTAGCCCGTAAGGCTCATAAAACACTGTTGCTGCATCTGGTGCAGCTGGGCCTCAGTCTCTCCTCAACTATACATAACCCAATGCTCATAGCTGTCTCAAAAGTAGTAAAGTGGATAAATCTTGTGCGCATACAGAATATTTTTTATGTGTGTATCATCCTTTTACCCAGATGTCTGAGTGCTCTCATCTATGGACTCAGAGACCAGACTATCAGACCCGTCCTTGTGCACTATTTATGCTGTCGACTGACACGTCCCAGTTAAGGTTGAGGCCTAAAATACATGAATTGAATGAATACGTCCATATATTTGTTCAACTCGTGCTGTCCTCAGACATGGCTTCGGCATATCCAACATTGTTAATAGAGCAGGAAAGACATTTAAATTAATTGGCCAAAAGATTTGTCTTTTTGATGTTCAGTTGTAGTTCTGTCAGTATTTATTAAGTCGACTTACAGAAGCCTGTCAAAATAATCATTCTGACAACCATCAGAAGTTGATAATCACAGTGGTTTGAAAACAGTTACTAAGTTTCATTTCACATTGAATTCTGGCCTAAAATTTGTGGTGTGGTTGCAACCCCTCTATTTCCTTGAAATAGAGGGGTTGCATGCGTCCGCGGCCATCATCAAAAACATCCATGCTAAGTTAGATTTCAGAGGGAAATCATGTACTTACTACATTTGTTTGATGATTTAAGTTACTTGGTATTTCCCAGATTAAAATTATAAGTACTAAAATCTAATCAAGCAAATTATAATGTACTATTATAATTGAAGTACCTAGCAGTATATAACATAAATTAAAATCAACTCGGCCATCACCATCTTATAATTCTTATAAGGCGTATACTTTTTTACTTTGAAAGGAAACACGGTACTTTCTTTTGAATTCATGACTTCTACTTAAAAACAGAGTATTTCTACACTGTTGTATGTCTAGTTATAATGTCTAAGTAGCTCCTTCACTGCTCACCTGCCTGGAGGAGATTAGAGTCTGGATTATAGAGGCAGCCCCGTCTCTGGCCACCGATATTCACCAGCACTTGCTGAATCCAAAAGGCACTGACCTCCCCTTACATAAGAACTGCTTTTTACTTGACACTGTATAATTTTCTTGGAGAGAAAATATGTTGTATTATAAAGGTTTGGTCCACAGTGGCTACTCACCAATGAACAATACTTATACTTATACTAATAATACTTTAAATAATTTCCCAGTCTGGGATCATTAAAGTAATTCTATCTATCTAAACATAATTTACACATAATTGATAAAAGTATAATTCAGTGAAGTTGTAGATCTCAAATAGCATCACTGATGTACAAATTATACAATAACATGTTGTCAGACTGTATCCAGAGGTTGTTCCAAATAACAAAATGTCCAAATGAGCTGAGGGTGAACTGTTTGTTCACAAAAAAAAAAAAGAAAAGAAAAGAGACCAAAGCTAATGTAAAACAAAGATGTGTCTCAGTATATGGAGTTCATTTGTGGAATGATTTTGAAAGGAAACTGAAAGTGTGTAATACACACAACAGATTAAAAATATGATTTAAACACAAAATGATTAACAAATATAAAACAGAAGTATAAACCCCAGAGTGTGCATAAAATCACTTTGGATTGAAAAATGTGTATATTCTTAATTGCTGTTAATTTCTTTTATTACTCTGTAGTTTAAAGGTGGCTGACAACATATAATTAATGTTAAAAGAGTCGCTGTAATAAGTTTAGCCTGTTTTGTTTTTTTGGTTTTTTTGTTTGTTTGTTTGACTTGTTTTTCTGAAGATAGACAGAATGAAGTAAATGTACATAAATCATCACATCTACCAGTGTATTTGCATTTTTAAACGAGGGTACTATTGACCTACACTGCACGTATACACCAGAGGGTGGAGCAAGAGAGCCATGTTATGAAAAAGGCTTCTATGTTTAGGGAAAGACCTGCATCCAACACAGATATCTGTACATACACACATACACACACACACACACAAACACACACACACATATATAGTGATGTAGTGAAAATAAGTACACTTCAGTGCTGTAATTAAATACGGTCTTGTGTTATTACATTGAGTATTTCCACTTTCTGCTGCTTCATACTTTCATTTACATTTTGAAAGCAAATATCGTAGAGTTTGCTTTTAAAATGTAGTTGAATTAAAGAGTTTTACTACATTCATTTGATAACTTTGGTTATCTGATTGTATCAGTGCATTTTTGAATGATCCTTTTTTTCCGACAGTCAGATAAAAAGAAAACACTGATTATTAAGATAATCTGAAAAAATGCTGAATTTCGGATTCAGGCCGATAATCAGTCAACTCATTGTATACAATATTAACATACGTGTAAATATATGTATGAATAACTTTTGCTTGTACTTTTGATACTTAAGCAAATTTAATATGAGATACTTAAAGACTTTTATATTCATATGATTTTCACTTTTACCAAAGTAATATTTTAACACGATATTTTTGCTTTTACCCAAGTAGGAGTTTGGGGTACTTTAAACATCACTATACATAAAATGCTGCTATGAACAACATCGTACCTATCCGGCCCAGTTCTAAACTGGTTCAGAACCTACCTACAGGACAGGCAGTTCTTCGTGTCCATTGGAGACTTTGTCTCAGACAAAATGGGTGTTATGTGTGGAGTACCCCAAGGCTCGATTCTTGGTCCGTTACTATTTAATCTGTATATGCTCCCACTCACACATGTTATAAAGAAACACAACATAAAGTACCACAATTATGCAGATGACTCTCAACTGTACTTATCTCTATCTCCGGATGACCTACATCCCATTCACTCCCTAACTCAGTGTATTAATGATATCAATCTGTGGATGTCACAGAACTTTCTACAACTGAACAAAGATAAAACAGAAATACTCATCCTTGGTGCAAAGGCTCAGAGACAGAGAACTGCAGCTTATCTCAGTTCTCTGTCCCTGGAGAGCAAAAGCGAAGCTAGAAATCTGGGTGTAATCATAGACAGTGATCTAAACTTTAAGAGCCATATCAATCACATCACAAAATCAGCTTTTTATCATCTGAAAAATATTTCAAAATTAAGAGGCTTCCTGTCAAAGCAGACTCTGAAAAATTAATCCACGCATTCATAACAAGTAGACTAGACTACTGTAATGGTCTATTCACTGGCCTCCCAAAATCTGCTGTACAGCGATTACAGTTAATACAAAATGCGGCTGCACGCGTTCTTACTGGAACAAAAAAATGTGAACACATTACACCTGTTCTTAGATCTCTACATTGGCTCCCTGTCAAAAATAGAATTGATTTTAAGATTCTGCTACTTGTCTACAAAGCTCTAAACGGCTTTGCACCTCAGTATATAAAAGACATGCTCATTAGATATGAGCCAGCAAGAACCCTCAGGTCCACCGGCGGTGGTCTTTTAACCATCCCTCGCACTAACTCTAGAGCAGGGGAGGCTGCCCTCTGTATCTATGCCCTGGAACACCCTGCCTGAGGACTTGAGAGACTCTCCTACACTGAGCACTTTTAAAAGCAGGCTAAAAACCTTAATTTTTTCTTAAGTTTATGACTGAGTGTGTGTGTGTGTGTGTGTGTGTGTGTGTGTGTGTGCGCGTGTCTGTTCTGTGTATTGTAAGATTTGTATAGGCTGCTTGAGCTGGTTCTTTGTATAGTTGCACAAACTTTTTGCACTTCTCCTTTAATCATATTGTTGTTTATGTGTAAAGCACATTGTGTTACATTGATTTGTATGAAATGTGCTATAGAAATAAAGTTTGATTGATTGATTGATTGATACAATGTCCATCTACGAGTAAACTGATGCTGTAAATTGTAAACAGTTACAGCTAGTGCGTTACGTAATAATCTAATCTTTGAAATACAGACGAAGATGTCTTCTTTAGGATAATAATGATCAAATTCACGTTGATACAATATTATTAAAACTGAAAGAAATTAAGCGATAATTAATAAAATAAAGGTTTTGGTTTTCAAATGCAGCACTCGTAACGTCGCCGTCATGACGTAAGACGTTCGAAAGTGCGTAGTGACGACTGAGACGTTAGTCGACAGTTTTCCCTCCTCGCTGACAAAGCTATCCGGCTATGCCGACGTTTAGCTAAAGATACTTTTATCGCTGAATATTTTTGACTCTTTACCTTTAACATAGTAGGAGGAAGGTCGACAAAGAAACCGAACATCCATAGCAAAGTAGTTAAAGGTAAACGTTTGTAATATCGAGTATTCTTTATCTGTCTTGCTTTTTGTTTTGCTAACGTTTACGTAGCAACGCTAAGTAGTTAGCTGGAGAGCTAACGTTTGCTGCTAACTTAACATTAGCCACACGAAATTTCTAACTAGTAACTGCGATTCAAATAATAACTGCCACATAGCAGGATGTTTGTATAATGATTAAAAGCGTGTTTTGTCCATTAGGAAAGAGGAGTGGACTCGTCGATAGCTCGCTGTGCGATGAAACCGTAACGCTAACGTTGTCATGTTGTTAGCTGACGCGGACATTATGCTACGGGTATGTCAGTGTTAGCTGTCTCTGCGTGTGTTGATTTGCGGTTCATAACTGGTTTTGTCTGGCTTTGACTTGCTAATGAACGGGTTTGATTTCCATGTAGATTAAACTCACCTACCAGGGCCTATCGTTAGGGGTGTGTTTTGGATTAACGGCTATAACTGATGGCAAACCGGTTAGCTGCACGTGGAGTCGGGGGTCAGCGAGGGTCGGCTGGGGTTGTTCTCCGCGATAACTTTACTTTGCGCTTCCAGAGTTTAGACCATGGCACCCTGCTTTGATTTTGAAACAGTTCACCTGATCCAGTCACCATCATACAGCCACACCTTCTACATCTCAGTTCAAAGTTGGTCTTAAGCAGATCCAGCCGGACGTGTTTGACAGTGAAGACACAGAGCTAGCAGTTCCTAAAAACCTTACTTTTTACTATTGGAATACAGTTCTATAGTGTTTGGAGTAATATATGTGGAGGGAGGTGTGGGCATAGCATCAGTTGTGAAAGAAAGATTTGCAAAATACCAACCAGCATTAATTGAATTTCGTATTCAAGTGTTGTATTTCAGCCCACAGCAGCACTTCAGATGTGTGGTCCAACTTAGAAATCCCACTTCAGTAGAGAGAAGGTGATACATTCTACAAATCTAAACTTGATCTACTCGGTACAGACGCAGGTGGTGTTTACTCTCTCCCCACATCTACAAGACAAGATCCCCTGCTCTTGAAATATTGTGATTTTGTTGCCCAAAACTTCATGTAATCCTCTAGCTGTAATAATTCTTGGCCTTTTCCAAACACATCATTTTTACATTAAAGAAGAAACTGTAATTGCCTCCAATTAATTTCTCACCATGGAACTGTTTTGATTTGAGCTCAGTTTGTGGTTGAGAATGTAAAACGGGTTAAAGAAATTGTGAAATTTGGGGATTCTGTCTACTATTCTGGGTTGTATAAAACATGATTATGATTACGGTTGTCAAATTTTACAGTGCTCATAATCTAAGATGATGTATAATCTAGTACTATAATTGTCAGTTTGGCTGAATGTAAACTATTCTGATGACACATTTTGCCTGTTGATTTAATTATCTTGCCATTTTGGACTGCAGAATATAAACAGAGCAGACGTTGCTATAGAAATGCACTTGTTTAACTTGCTATTTATATTGTTTGTCTTCAAACAGAAGACATATGCGGTCCTGCTAGCAGGGCAAGATGTTCAACAAGTCATTTGGTACTCCCTTCGGTGGAGGAACAGGGGGGTTTGGCACCTCATCGACCTTTGGAGCACAAAGTAAGTCATCTAATTTATTTGTTTAACTTTAAAATCTGTGAATTACTGACCAAATTATCCAATTGTGGACCTAAATGTACTAATTTTGTGTCTTTCACAAAATTCACTATCTGAATATCATTATGCATTTCCTCAAGGAAAACTCTTGTGCAAAGGCAGTTTAAACGTTGCTTTAACATGCACTTTGGTGATCTTGAGTTGATATTTTATGTCATACAGTGATACCCTGAATTTAACACAACACCACAACAAGCAGTGATATCTGGCCAGACGTATGACAGGTGTCCAGAGACTTAAACTGTCCATGCTGACATTAACCAGTAAAAGCAGTCATTCTTGAAATGATCCAGAATGGGGCAGGGCCATTAATTATTAATGAACCCGATCACGAACAAATTTATGTACATTTTGGTGATAAGCCTTATACATTTTTACTCAATATGGATAGATCTAAGAGCCTTTCACTTGGCAAAAATAAACGCCACCACAGCCAGGGACCAGTCGGGTTAAATTCGAGTCTAGCGCCCAGCTATCTTGAATTGAGGTAAATCTATGTAATCAGGCTGTTCTTCTACACTTTCCAAATTTTATTGGAGCAAATGTCTGAAATTCTGCCACTAAAACTGGTCATTTCACAGGGGTTGTGAGGCTCAAAAACAACTGTTTTACAGACACTTCTTTCACAATGTTAGCTTGTGGGAAAAAGTCTTTTTGGGCCTGACTGCATCACACAACGATGTAATTACACTGTTTGACAAATAAGAAAACAGGCTCCAATGCCGACACCCTACCTGAGATTTGATCTCGATGATGGGGCCAGCTGTCATCTTTGCAGAGGAAGTTCTGGTCAAGCCAGCAATGTTTGTTGCTACTCCTCTTCTTCTTTGGTTTTACCAGAGGACTAAAAACCACACCGCTGTCCACTGTATCGGAGTATATAACATCAATGGGAATCCCAGCTTCAAAAGTAGAAAATCAATTATGTGGTGGCAAATGTAGATATTGTGGCGGACCACCAGAAGAGATTAGATTTTTTTGCCATACCACCTGGTCCTAAGACAGAATGAGGAAAGCAATAATGTACTACTACTTCTCCTATTTTATTATTTCTGATGTGAATTTGACATTTTTCTATGATGTAGATTTAAGGTTTCAGTATTCTAGGTTTTTATTCCTGGTGAATGAAGTTGCAACATTGAGTCAGTCTGTCATGTTGCCTCTCCTCACGTGAACTCACGTGCCACTACAGATGCAGGTTTTGGGGCGGCAGGAGGCTTTGGGACGTCTGCGTTCGGGGCCACCACCAACGCTGGAGGACTGTTTGGCACCACACAGAATAAGCCTGGTTAAGTTTTGTTAATAAAACAATCCAATGTCTGTATTTCAATGTCTGGGTAAAGTTTCACCTGCTGAGATGACATCAGCCTGCAGCTTGTCTCAATCCAGTTCTGCAGTGAGGTTTAGATTGATCAAACCTTCTGTTCTGTATTCAAGCGTTGAGTAGTTATTTAAAAGTCTGTTCAGTTTTGTTATGCAGAAAAATATATATTAATATAGAAAATAACCTTCTCAAGATTTATAAATAAATGTTTTCCAATCTGTCCCTGCTCTTTCCAGCGGGCGGTCTGTTTGGAACCAGTACATTCAGTCAACCAGCAACTTCCTCCACCAGCACCGGTTTTGGTTTTGGTGCAGCGAGCGGCACTTCAACAAGCCTGTTTGGCAGCAATGCGACGGGCACCACTGGGGGACTCTTTTCCCAACAGAACAATGCTTTTGGAGCCAACAAACCCACCTCTTTCGGAAGTGAGAACCCTCTTTATGTCTCTGTTTTTCTGCACAGATTGCAACTTTAGACGCATTAGAGAAAAATGTATTAACTCAGTTTGGTTCATCACAATATCCATGAACAGAGGTGAATATCAGAAAGCTAAAAGCACCAGAGAAATTAAGCAAATGTGTAAATATGTCATAGTATAAGTAGTGTATAGTACAAAATAAAACCACAAAAAGCAACATCTTTTTGCTTGAAATATGTCTGTCTAGATAAACGATGTTCTGTAACTACAGATTTGTTTCCAGACTGCTCAGTTGAGTTGTCACATTGCTTTGTTGATCTAATGAAAGTCTTTTTCACTTTGTGTCCTTCAGGCTTTGGGACGAGCACCAGCAGCGGCGGGCTGTTTGGGGCGACCAACACCGCCTCCAACCCTTTCGGTGGAGCAACCTCCCTGTTTGGAGGCTCTGGGTTCTCCGCTGCACAGCAGCCAGGAACGACCGTAAAATTCAACGTGAGTACTTTGTGGACAGGGTATAGAAGCATGCTTCCATCCTGCTGTAAAGTGACTTATTGTCTGTAGCCGTGACCCAGTCAAACTACAGACTGATCAGTATTTATCCCAAAAATATGTAAGGTGATTTTTTTTTTATGTTATATTTTTGAATTGTATATAAACCTTGGGAGTGGAGGTGCTGCTCATAGCTGGACAGCATTATGTCTGAACATAAAAAGTTTTGTGAAAACATTTTGCAGGGTCTTTGTAAACATTAATTGGCAGCCGTGATCTGAAGTTACAGTTCGACTTCTGACACTTTTTGTATTTTTATAACTTCCCGTCAGTAACAAAGCATTAGCATCTTGATCTAGGGTGCACAATGCAAAAACACTGTACTGTAAAGAAGATGGTATAAATCACAGAAGGAATACAGTGACTATGTAGGGAGCTTTTTTTAATTGAAAATGGGCAGACACAAGTGTGTTTGTGTTTTGAACTTTTTACTTTTCTTTCCCCATCAGCCTCCCACAGGAAGTGACACAATGGTGAAAGCAGGCGTGACCACAAGCATCAACACCAAGCACCAGTGCATCACAGCCATGAAGGAGTACGAGAATAAATCTCTGGAGGTGAGTTTGGTGCTGCACCTGACCAAAATCCTCCTCTGAGCTTTGCAAACTGCTGTTTGTTTTTTAATAGTGCTTTAGTTTCTCTTTGTCACTATTTATGGAAGAATGACACTCGATTTATATCTAAATATGCTTAATACTTAAGATATCACAAACAACTTTTTCCTAATAGTTGAAGCAGAAACAGACAACAACATTTTTAACTGCACTTGCTCAAAGTGTTTCTCCGTGTCGCAAAGACAATGTTAACAACATGGCTACTGTTAGCAGTCCAGAAACTCTCGAAAACAAAAAGCTAAGAGGAAACGCATATCAATGAAGAATTTCAGCCAAAAAACCTGCAGAGCTCCAAGCTAGCAAGAGATGAGCAGGCAGGTGTTTCGGTCCCTAATGGTTGTCGGCATGCTGCTCATTAAGTTAATAGTGAAAATTTAGTACAGTTGAGTCAAAGTGAAATTGATTTCAAAAAGTGGAGACGTGTGGAATAAACGTTATGTTTTTTCAAAAGTTGAAGATTATTGTTGGAGCAGCTGAGAACAGATCAGTTTTACCCATCTGTTGATCTGCACTACCTTTTGTTGAAATAAAGCATATTTGTCTGTTGATCGTTGTTTGTTTTTTGGTTGCGTTCTCTCAGTTTTTCCATTTCTCTTCGTGTCTGTCTGCAGGAGTTGAGGCTGGAGGACTACCAGGCAGGCAGGAAAGGCCCGACCAACCCAATGGCTGCAGCAACAGGCAGTTTGTTCGGGTCAGCTCCAGCCACATCCAGCACCGCTACCGGCCTGTTCGGTGCCGCTGCCCCCAACAGCAGCTTCTCCTTCGGACAGACCAAGAGCACCTTTGGAGCAGCACGTACGTGGTGACAAAACAAAAAAAGACAAAAACAACAGTAAGTGCTAACCGGAGTGAATGAAGCAACATGCTGTGTGTTTGTCTCTAGCTGCAGCCGCTGGCGGGTTCGGTACAGCCACGGGCGGTCTGTTTGGTCAGGCTGCGCAGCCACAAGCCGCCAGCCTCTTCAAGCCCTTCGGTCAGGCCACCACCACACAGAGCACCGGCTTCTCCTTTGGCAACACCAACACGATGGGACAGGCTAACACTAGCAGCATGGTGGGTTGTTTTGTTTCTCTACACAGCTTCGCTCACAAACACTTAGAAGGTTTAACTGTCTTTGAATAAGTCCTTGGAGAATAAGTATATATCTTAAATTCAGTTTCAGAGGACACTATATATTTAAACCTCAACACTAGATCTGTCCCATAGATATCCATTAATGAACTTTGAGTCCATTTCTAGAACTATGCACCTTTTCAAGCTGCATACAGAACAGTGAATGCATTAATGAATTTGATTCTGCGGGAGTGGAAGAAAAAAGATGAAACTGTCTTTAAATCTGCAGTTTTAATGCAGTATGAATCAAAAAGCACTGACTGAGTTTTGAGGATGTTTTACGATTCCCTCGTCCTCTCCTGTGATTCAGGGTCTGTTTGGTAACACGGCAGCGCCTCAGGCGAGTGGGTTGTTCGGCGCCGCTCAGACGAGCACCGCCACTGGCTTTGGGACGGGTACCGGGCTGTTCGGACAAACCAACACTGGATTTGGAAATGTCGGCACTCAGGTATGAAACGCAATACTGTTGCAAATAAGATGAGCGATAACCCATCACATACACCAACAAGACGGGGCATTTTATAACCTGTATAAAGTAACAGACGATCAGGTTTACTGTGGCTGTTTTCTTACAATATCATGGAAAAACACAGCTTCATAAAATGGACAAGATAAACTCATAAAGATGTTCTTGGATCTCTGAAAGCAGGGAACTAAACAATACACTCAAATGTCAACAACAAAAACATTTCCAATTCAATTTTCACAGAGAGCAGAACAATATAGAGTTGAATGCTTATTTTAGAAAACATAACCGCCACAAAACAAGCAGCAATTTCAGTTTTATTTCTCTTTTTTAAATGTACTTTGTTCTCTCATTGCCGCTCTATCTCATTGTGGTCATGAATTCATAAGCTCGCACCATTGCAGCTTCTGTTCTTCTTCGGGTTTTAATGTTATGAATCACGTGTCCTGACAGTAAAACCAGCTGGTCGCAACACTTCACACTCCCCCTGAGCTTGTCCTGTTTTTACACCGGGGGTGACACTGCTGTCAGTGTGTGTGAACATCATTGTAATGTTACGCTGTGTCTTTGTCTATTACAGCAGAGTTTATTTAATAAGACAGCTGGGTTCGGCACCACCACCACCAGCGCTCCATCCTTTGGCACCGGCACCGGGCTGTTTGGCAACAAGCCCACCCTCACTCTTGGGACTGGAACCAACACATCCACCTTTGGTGAGTCTGCTGGTGTTCTGAGTGCAGATGGGTGTAAACCAGCCAAGTGAAA
Organism: Sparus aurata; assembly: GCF_900880675.1. Classification (NCBI taxonomy): domain Eukaryota; kingdom Metazoa; phylum Chordata; class Actinopteri; order Spariformes; family Sparidae; genus Sparus; species Sparus aurata. The sequence goes on along the minus strand of NC_044199.1, from coordinate 33,461,478 downwards.
CACCTGATGAAAGCAATTAGTTAAAGTGTACAGATGCTTCAGGCTACTTTAGTGTTAAACTTGATTTATTTTGATTATTGATGAGTGTTTTTCTGTTTCGCAGGTTTTGGTGCAAACCCTGCTGCAGGGAGTCTGTTCGGGAACAAGCCAGCCACTGGAGGACTGGGGACTGGACTGGGAACCAGCTTTGGAACAGGTACTGGAGCCTCAGTGATATCAGGAAGGGTTAAATCATGAGCAGACTAAAAGCAAGATGTTAAAATGTGAAAAATAAACTGTACTTATGACTTCCTCCATGGTATTGCATGACTGCTTTCACATCTGAAGGATGATTAGAAACAGTGACAATAAGGAGTTGAACTTTTTGGAATTTGGAACAAACCCAAACTTGGCCTGAATGGATTTTGCCGGTCAAAGGTTACTGCAGCCTCACTTTTTGTGAACACTACATCTCAAGACTGCCTAAAGGGAATTTCTCCATATTTATTACATAGGTCCACTTCGACTAAAGGATGAAATGATTCCATTTTGGTTGTCAAAGGTCAAGCTAACTAAGGCGTTGTGTATCAAGAAAGCAGAATCTCATTGAATGCCCTTCGACTCGAGGGTGAGCTGATAACATTTTGGAGGTCAAAGGTCACTGCAACCTCTCATATTGTGAGTTCACAGTGCCCATATTGTACCTTCTTAGGAGCTTTACCTTATATTGAGCAGAGGCATATAACCACCAGGCTGCAATTTTTGTTTCTTTTTCTTTCTTTTTTTGCCTCACTCTCGATATTATTTTTCCAAGATAAATCCCCTTTAACATGATCAATCAATTAACTGCTTACAATGTGCAGCAGACCTGTCAATCAGGGAGGTTACAGCTGAGGAGAGACTGTTAACATGCAAAGAGAGTCCTCACAAAAATATTGATACAAGATTTTGTGTGATCAGCAGTGGGCACAGGGCAGGCGACTCTGTTTGGGAACAACCAGAACAAACTGGGATCCACACTGGGAGCAATTGGAACGTTTGGAGCAACCGGATTCAACAGTGGAGCCGGCACGCTGGGCTTCGGAGCTCCACAGCAGCCCGTTGGTGAGCAGCTGGAAACTGACTGTCTGATCCAATCAGAGAGGCTGAAAGGCTTTCATAGCTACACTTGCATGATATTAATTTGTGGGAGTTTATGATGATTCCTGTGCAGTTTTTACATGTTTATCAGCACTCAGAGCAATGAGGAAGACTTTCCTCAACGGGTCTTTTTCTTTGTTCTCCAAACATTTTTCTCTGCAGCATCAGGAACAAACTTCACTTTCATGTCACAGAGGATCTAATTGTACTTTTAACCTTCTTTAGCTACTCCCACTGAGCACACCTTACACCTGCATAACTGTTCAATCTCAATTATGTGACAACTATTCCTTCTCCTGTCTGCTGAACCAGCTGGTGGGAATTTAAACTTCCGACCAATAAAACAAGCCAGAATTGAAAATCTCCCTTGTTCTCCTGTCAAATCAAACGATATCTCTTTGATTGATTTCGCCTGACACCATCAGTGATGGTGCTACATTTGACCTCTCCCACGACAGGTGGAGCAGCTTTAAACAGTTTTCCATATTTGTTCTGCAGCTCTCACAGATCCAAGTGCAGCTGCTGCCCAACAGGCCGTGCTTCAGCAGCAGCTCAGTATTCTGGCGTACTCGCCGTATGGAGATTCGCCACTGTTCAGAAACCAGCTATCAGACCCCAAGAAGAAAGAGGAGGTGAGACAACTCCAGTCTAAGTTTGTCTTTAGTAACTGAAGCAGCTGCGCTTGTATGTACTTTCTTGACACGTGTTTGTTTTCAGAATGATGACCTTCACATACACAAACAAAACATTTCAATAACATTTCATCAAAGATGTAAAAATACATTTCTGATGATTCAGTATTCAATCACAACTTCTGTGCTCTAACAGCGTTTGAAACCAACAAATCCCACGGCCCAGAAGGCTCTGACCACACCCACTCACTACAAGCTGACCCCTAGACCTGCGACCAGAGTCCGGCCCAAAGCGCTGTCGTCGTCAGGTGCCTCCAAGTCGCAGCTGTTTGACGGCCTTGATGATGACGAACCGTCTCTGACAAACGGAGCCTTCGTACCCAGGTAACCATTTAGTTACCATGGTGACAGTATCTGAATGTGCTTTGTGACATCATCTGGTATCAAACTCATTTATTCATTGTACGGTCATATTAAAACATGTTCAATGAAAAGACTTTACTTGGATAATGCGTGAAAGAATGTTGCCAACATGAGGATGGAGTAACTCGCAGGTTTTCCCACCATTATAACACTGATGAGTTTTTACATATTTCAGTTATTGTTTTGATTGTGTTGTTTGATTCATTTATGATTTATTGTATTTTGGATGATTTGTTTTTTCACATTTTCAGATTCTAATGTCTGAATTTAAAACATTTAGAGTTAAATGGTGGTTGACGAGTGCAATTGCGTTATACTGTTAAACTGACAGTTACATTGTTGTTCGTAGTTATTTCTGGGACAATAAAACAAAAAAATGTAGGAAAATTTAAATCAGCAAATTAAAAACTAACAAAACAAAGTACAATCAGTTGTAATAAAATAAAATCCTACACAACCAGTGTATGATACACCAGATCCAGCCAGTATGTTGTGGTGACTGAGTTTGTGTTTCGTTCACAGGAAGAGCATCAAGAAACTGGTGCTGAAGAACCTGAACAGCAGTCAGTACAACAGTCCAATCAACAAAGAGACAGACGACCTCGCCTCCCCATCAGAGTACCCACAGAATGGACACAGGTCTGAACACACACACACACACACACACACACAGCCTCTGACGCTTCAGGCTCAGCAGAACAGTCACAGCTGCTCTTTTGTAAAAGGTATTGCGTTGCTTGAAGACCTTTCTCATTCAGCATTTTGCAATAAGATAATTCATTTCTTGTTAAAGAGTCTAGGTTGGAGCTTATCAACTGGCATCCTGTGAACTGAAAAAAAAAGAAGAAAGAAATGGAAAGCACGTTGTTTTAACATATTTAAATTCTGAGCTTTACAGGTCAGACATGGAGAATGTAGAAGTCCGACCCTTTGGTGCTGTACTACAAGTAGTTGAGTAGGCCTGGTCGAGGTGTATATAGTATACAGGTATAGACTTGTTGCCTATAATTTAGCGGGTGGGTGGAAATGTTCCCTCGTTGTTTTCTTAATTTCGATAGAGGTCGACTTCACCAGAGAGAAACAATCCTTCACTTTCTTAACAAACTGATGACAAACACACTTTGAAATATGCAGGATGATTCAAATAGCGCTTTTCTATTCTGCAGTCATATGATGGAGGAGGAGGAGCTGAGGGAGGAGCCGGGTCCCGGCCGTGCAGATGACGACCCGGAGGTCACCCAGTTCTACGTCAACCCTATCGCCAAGCCCATCCCACAGGGCCGAGTCCAGACCAGCCTGCAGGACACCATCAGTGACCTCAACATGCACAAACAGGCCAGGAATGGACTCGAGGTCAGAAGCAAGAGATTCTGATGTTCATGTGTCAGTTCAAAAAGCACTTGGCCTGTAACAGTTTGATGAGCAGAGGAAGCTGAGAGGGCAGAGTTGCAGCAGTTGACATCCTTATAAATTTGTCTGTGTTTATTTCAGGAGAATGTTTAAATATCTTGAATGAGAACAGAATACAAGTATCAGCATAGAAAGCCCCCAGAAGTTTTCACATATGGTAGATTTTTATTGAGTCAGAAACATTAAGAGTCCAGAAGGTTTGACTGTTCTGAAACCTCAAACTTTAGTGCATTTGTTCAGTGTTCTGATTTTTTCTTGAATTATGATTTTTCCATAGCTGAGCAGTGAAGATGTGTCGGCGTCCCTGGGGGAGGAGTCCCTGCAGGAGGACAGAGAAGAGGAGCAGCAGGAGACCCAACAGGCTCCTCACCCAGCAGGTCAGAAACACTTTGGCACTCCTGTTAGACTCCACAAACTTCAGACTTATTTTACCCGAACAAGACCATGATTTTCTGCTGAGTGGCTGCTGAATAAATGAGATGTTGTTGTTTCTGTTTTTTCAGGCATCGTTCTGAACCGTGTTGGTTATTACACCATCCCCTCGATGGAGGATCTTGCTGACATGGTGGATGAAAATGGAGACTGTGTGGTGGAAAACTTCTCTATTGGCAGGAAAGGTAACGCAAAACTGTTCAGATGTTTCCGCTTTAAGTTCAATCCAAACAGGACAGCTCAAAATGTTATGAAAAATGCAGACAAGAAAAATGTCCAGTTCAGCTGCTGGGCCATAAACTGAGCTGCTTGTTGCCATGCAACTCTTAATTGGGCAAACATGTTCTGATTGGTCCTAACAGGCTACGGCTCCATCTTCTTCCCTGGCGAGGTGAACGTGACAGGACTGAACCTCGACGAGATCGTCCACTTCAGACGCAAGGAGGTCATTGTGTACCCAGACGACAAAAACAAGCCAGTGGAGGGGGAGGGGCTTAATAGGTGAGCAACAGGAGAGCAGGTGAAGTCAGCGACTGTAACGCAAAACATTTGTGATGGTTGACTTGTCGTTGGGTTGTCTGTAGGATAAAAGGATTTATCTCAAGCTGGCCAGTTACATGTTGCTAATCTAGTCCCCGATCCTATCGTAGGCGGGCCGAGGTGACGCTGGACGGCGTGTGGCCGAACGACAAAACAACCTGCACTCAGATCAGGAGCCCCGAGCGTCTGACTGAGATGAACTACGAGGGTCGGCTGGAGAAAGCCTCACGCAAACAGGGAGCTCGATTCCTGGAGTACAGACCTGAGACCGGATCCTGGGTGTTTGAGGTCAGTTACACACACACCTTTCAGAAAAAAGAAAACCTCAGCTTATTTACTTCCAGTAAACCTAAAAGTCCCCTGAAGTTGTGTTTTAAAGCTGAGAACACTTTGAATATGGATGTTATTTAAAGTAAGATCAATCACCAACTCCTCCCCCTCTCTCTCTCAGGTGGCCCACTTCTCCAAATATGGCCTCCAGGACTCTGACGAAGACGAGGACGTCCCGCTAAAAACCGACCCAAAGAAGCTGAAGACGATGTCACTTCCTCCCTCCAGGCTGCAGCAGCAACTGCCCCCCTCCCAGCAGCAGGTGGCGCCACAGGCTCAGGTAGAGCAGCCTGCCACCATCTACACTAATCATCATCATCATCATCCTCACTGACACGTCTGATGATTAAAGGAGCCTTTCACTCAAACTTGTGCTTATATTCAGCTGTTTGGTCGTAGCGGAGTGATTCAGCTGCAGCTGCAAAAACATAAAAAGGATTCATCTGCTTTCCTCTCCAGTGACGGCACTTTCTATCCTTAAATATTTTCCTGGTTATATCATTTTTATGCACAATGCTAATCCAAAAGCAAGTGTCTTGAGTTTTCCCACAAAAGCTTCACACTTTTCAGTGTGTGAAGTCATTATAACGCCGTGTTTTTTGTGATAAGGAGCTTTTTTTTTGTGCAGCGAAGCAATAATGATCCGTTTGAATCGATTACTCAACCAGCTTGAAAAGATGAGACAAAAGTTATATTCTGATGCAGTTCAGTTTATGAGTCTTTTTGAAAGTTAAACAGGTGTCAGAATGTCGTCGGCATACAGAACAGTGAACAGAGTGAGAGCTGTAAATGATCTGAGGTCAGACAGGGTTTTACTGATGCACTTTATCACAGGTGTCTGTTTCCAGCAGGTGTACAGGAGCCTCTCTTCTGATGTCTTTTGGGTAGGGCTGAACAATCAGTTGGAATTGTGCAATATACAAATCAGCAGAGCTACATGTTTTTATAATTGTAAAATGTGTCACAACATACTAAAGTTCTCAGTCCAGACAAGAAGGGAGCATTCTGGTTTGTTACAGACCTCAGTAAAGAAAAAAGATTTGAATATTTTTTTTTGAATGGGAAACGATGCTGCAAAAGTTACCTTTCCTGCTACAATATATCATTATAATCACCATAAGACTAAAAAATATTTGCGTTGTTTTTATATTGCCTTACTTTGAGTCAAGTGTTAATGTCATGAAAGTAAAAACAAATCTGTGTTTGAACAGAGATTGTAGAAAGATGGACAGCAAAGAAAACTGCAACAGAAACTATAGAAGGTGTTTCTGTGATATGAGATCAATCATTCCGCCTCAACAGTCGGACTGATGTCTGTACTGCTGCAGTATAATAATCCAAAACGGATTACTTTACAGAACACATTGTGGTTGTTCCTTCGGGTTAAAACCCACGGCTGCAAGGAGAGATTAGTTCTCCGTACCAATTAAAGGACCAGATTAATCATTAGCATTGAAGTGAACAGGGCTCCTTCAAATGCCATGATTGGAAGAATTCAAGGATAATCAGTTTACTGTGATAAAAAACAGAGAATCTTCACATTTAACAGGATGGAGAATGTAAATTTCACGTTACGTTGATCAAAAATGCCTTAAAGTCATCGATTACTGGACCACCAGTTTCATCTTAAATTGGAACCACACATCCATCTGTTACATCACACATCAGTTCTGGTTTCTGCAGTTGGACCACAACGAGATTTCAGTCTTTGAGTCACTTCAGTGATGTGAAGGAGAGGAGAGGAAAATTAACTGTTGTTGTTTAGCAGACAGAATTTACAGTTTTCTCTCGTCATAGTTCTGAATTCTGTCTACACATCTGACGCTGTGTTGCTGCCAGCTGTTCTGTTGCAGATCTGATGCTGTTGAATTATCCTAACATGAATATTGAATATTAAGGGAATTAATGTTATCAAATGGGTGAAAGTCTCTTACGTTATTGTAAAACTAACAGTTTAGCTTTGCGTCTCTGCAGAATGAACAGAGGAAACAGTTTATAACTGCATCCGTTTTTATCGTTCAGCAGCTCTGATTTCACCGCTGCTTCAGCTTTAAGTCGAACAGAGAAAAGAGGAAAATATTTTTTACTATTTAGGAAACTAATGAGACGTTTTATAATGAGGTTTGTGCATGAGTTCATACAAAGAATGGCTGTGTTGGTGTTATTTTATTAGTACATTTTAATGAGCTTATATCCTGTTCAAAGTTGGTGAATTATATTAGACTCTAACATGCTTCTAGATTTGTGACGTAAGCTGTACTTAATTTCATTTTTCGAGAAAAACTAATAAAGTTAATGAAGATGATAATTTAATCTTTGGTCTGTTAAGTTTCTGTTAAGAGCTTTGTGGTTGATAACAGGATGAAATCTGAGCTGGTGGGAGAGTTTCAGCATGAACAGTTTCTTGCTGAACTTTTAAATTATTAGTTCTTTAAAGTGTGAAATGTGAGTTTTTAATCTGGATCAGATGATGTATCTAAACATGCATCCAGAGATCAGAAGAGGGTTTATACACCGACCTCCATCAGCCGTCAGCAAACATTCACACTGAGAAGACTCCTGTAGCCCTGAACACAGTCAAAGCATCTGTGGGTTGATGCAGGTCAAGCAGCAATTAATTTAATGTGTGTTACGTATTAAATAAAGTTATTCTTCTGCAAAGAACAAGCCAGAAAGAGATGACATATAAATGAAAGAATGAGTCATTGATGATAGATAGATAGAATTACTTTAGTGATCCCAGACTGGGAAATTATGTAAATAAATAAACTCTCAGGTTAATTTTTCTCTGAAAAAAAATAATTGATGTGACTCAAAATGAAGCAGATTGTTCGTCACTCACTCTGAGTGTGTGTGTGTGTGTGTGTGTGTGTGTGTGTGTGTGTGTGTGGTGTGTGTGTGTGTGTGTGTGTGTGTGTGTGTGTGTGTGTGTGTGTTCAGTCCACCGTTGTCGTGGATCTTCCGGGTGGTATGGCGGAGCTGGACAGCGACATGGCCGACATCACCCAGAGCTTCCCGACAGAGAGCATGCTGGGAGGAGAGGAGGACGGTGACCTGCTGGCGGGGGAGATGGACACGTCAGGCGGGAAGCTCGGAGGTTTGCTCTCTGCGGAGCACGACGGCATCTCTGCGTCCAGCCACATCGCGTCCTCGCTGGGGATCAACCCGCACACCCTCCAGGTAGAGCCGCGGCCCTCGACCACAGACAGGAAGTGCATCACTTCGTCACACTGCCGTCGGAATAAAACCATCAAATCTTCTCCCATTCTGTCGGCAGATCATGAAGGCGTCTTTGTTTGCGGAGGATGAGGAGGAGAGCGAGATGTTTCAGGATCATGGAGCAATGAAGGTCGCCCCGGATGTCTCGTCCCCCCGCATCATTCTGCCAGGAACCCAGAGCCGATCGTCCGGTAGGAAACACAAGCCTCCTTTATTCCCCACCCAGAATCATCCTGCAGGTCCGAATCAACAACCCATAAAAGTCAACCTGTGTTTTGCCAGTTAAACACTATAATTGTTAAGATGCAGCAGTAGGAAATGTTTAGTTTTCATTATGTAAATTGATAAAGTGCTCGACAGATGATGCAGTGAGCGTCCTGTTAAAATGTCCGCCAATGTTTATAAACTGGTGGGAAAATGTCCTCAGAGTGCATTCCCTCCCCGTTACTGTTGTGGTAAATCCACTAACATCAGCGATTCCAACCAACAATCAAAAACAGAAAGATATGAAATTATTCCTGTATTCTAAAATAATTATGGATCAGCAATGATGCTGATAGATTGATTTTGATAGAATTCAGTCCTTCAGTTTGTTGTATTTGTGCAGATGAGAATGAGAACATGACCTACAGTTCGTCTCTTCGACAACAACTCCAGCACAAATGTTTGATTTATTCAGCAAAGTTAAACCACATGAAAAGTAATCAGGATGAGCACGTTTTTCCCTGGAACCAAAAGAAAAATGTATTTGCAAGCAAACACATTATTAACGTGTTATATTATTGTAAAGAAACGTTATGACAGAATGTCTCTCTCTCTCTTTTAGTGGGAGGTCTCCTTCAGGCTCGTTTTACCTCTGGACTCCTTTCTCAGCTGTCAGATTCTCCTCGCCCTCCTCCGTCTCGGGGGTCTCCAGCAGCTGTTGAAACCCCTCGTCAGTTACACTGGGCTGGGCCGGGCCCATCATCCTTTGTGTTGCCCCCTCGAGCTCCAGAGCCTTCGATCAGGACGGTTGGCGTCCGGCGACTGGGTGGCCCTGTCCCCCTCAAAGAGTCGGTGACTCAGGGGAAGGTTGGTACTGATTTAGTTTCATCTGATGTCTGAATGGGCCTCAGATGTTTCTCTGGGCAGTTTACTCTGACCTTAAACATGACACAAAACGAAAAAGAAACCGAGATAATTCATTTTGTGTTGTTGTTGTTTTGTAGGGGAGTTTGTTGATGGACGCTGGACTGTTTGTGGGTCGTTCCTTTCGGGTCGGGTGGGGTCCCGGCTGGACACTGGCCCACTGTGGCCAGCGGCTGACCGCGCCGATGGGCAAACAGCTCGAGCAACAAGAGCTGATGGCCAAAACTGACTTCAGCTTCCCACCAAAACCTGCCAGGAGCAAACCGTAAGATACAGACCTGGCCTTAAAAAAAAACAGAATCCAACAGTTCTTCTGAGCAACTTACTGTAAATATGAAGCATGAAAAAAGTTCTGTAAAAACATAAAGCCAAAAAACATCAATTGCAGTGAACAAAATGGGCTGAAAGTTCATGTTAAGTTGTCTCCTCCTGCAGACTGATGGATAGCTCCTATAAGGTGACGTTGGAGCAGCTGGTGGGCCTGGAGGCTCCAGCAGTGAAGACCAGTGAGGAAGAGGAGGAGGACGAGAGCCAGGAGGTGCTGCAGCGCCCCCTGGAGATCTGCCTGAAGCACAGCACTGTCGACACAACAGAAGCCTCCGCCTGCCCTCTGGTTCGACCACAGACCGGCGTGGCGGCGCTGCACGAATACGCTGAGTGGATCACCGAACTGAACGACAAGCAGGGCGAGGCAGACTGTAAGAGACAAATGTACAGCGATCACGATAATTGGTTTGGAGTTCATGTTAAAATGTTTCTTCAGAATTTCTGAATATTTTTTTTGTACAGTATTGTGTGTGGTGGACTTATTTGGGTAAAACTCTTAAGTTAACACTTAAATAACTCTGTCAGCTTCTTCTGATCCTCCATCCTGAAACATATTCTGTTAATGTTTAATTTTAATAGTTAAAATTAGTCTTGACTCGAGGTTACCCTGTATACTATCAGTTCTTTACAGACACACGGCCAAACACATGCTAAACAATGAACCAGCAGGTCTTTTCTTGGGAATTGGGAGCAGATTTTGACTCATCTCTCTCTCATCAGGCTTACTGGGTTACTGGTCTGAGGTCTGGACCTTGTGTGAGGCCTTATGGGGCCGGTTGGGCCCAGCAGACCAGGAGGACGATGTCGAGACGCCCAGCGAGTATGAGCAGCAGCTGGAGAGGAGGCAGACCTTCTCGGCCTGGCTGTCCCGCGGAGCCACCTCCAGGGTGGAGGAGGAGGTGGCGCTGGCGGGGAAGGGCAGCCACACAGAGGCCATCTTCAGCTACCTGACTGGCAACTGTATCAGTGAGGCATGTCGACTGGCACAGAAGGAAGGTGAGATTTATAACGAGACAAGACAGAGGAGCTGCTTCATACATTTTTTTTTTAATATAAATTCAGCACAAGGAAATGTCAAAGCTAGACAGTGGATAGTCCAGATACAAGATTAAACTAATACAAAATAAGTAAATGGATTAACTGACCGATAACAGTATAAGCTGCTGTCACAGTACATTTTTTCAACTTCACTGGATGCTTTAAGAAGTGGAACAAGTTGGAGATGCTACATGTTAAACAGACAAACATGAGGCGGTCAGTTAATAAAATGTTTCATTGAATGTCTGTTAAAACTACCAGCCCGGCTAACATCCAGCTGTCTGTCCTCAGGAGACCACCGTCTGTCCCTGCTGCTGTCTCAGGCCGTCGGCTCTCAGTACTGCCGAGATCTGCTCGCGCTTCAGCTCGCCGACTGGAACCGCATGCAGACCGACTGCTACCTGCCCGAGGAGCGACTGCGCATCTTCTCGCTGCTCGCCGGGAAACCTGTAAGACAACTTGTCCAGAAGAAACGCTTTTACTGGCTCAGAGAGATTCAGTTTGTTGAGATTCACAACACAAGTTTGTTGTAGTTTGATGGTGATGGTGTTTCCTGTCCTTTCCTGCAGGTGTGGCAGTCGTCAGACTCTGTGGTGAACGTCTGCTCCGAGTTGGACTGGAAACGCTCCGTGGCCGTCCATCTCTGGTTCATGTTGCCTCCGACTGCCTCGGTGGCCGACGCTCTCGCCAAATATGAAGCTGCCTTCCAAGTGAGCTGCTGCCTGTCAAACTGCAGTCACATGATGGTTTTACTGTGTTGTTTCACTCTGTTGACCATCTGGTCGCCCACTGAACATCATTATTTCTGTCCTGCAGGGCTCATGTGAGGGGGGAAAGTATGCCTGCCCCCCCCTGCCTCCGTACATGGAGGCGGAGCAGCTCGACATGGAGGAAGAGGAGGAGGAGGAGTCTAAACGGCCACTGCATGACCTCTGCTTTCACCTGCTCAAACTCTACAGTGACAGGTAAACCAGCCCCATCATCACTCACCTGCAGCAGGAACAATGTTCATATGAATGAGGACATAAGACGCATCAATATTATTATTGTTATTATTATTGTTAACAACAGACTTGTGTTTTCCTGAACTGGATAAAAAATTCTGAATGATGAAGAAACCCAACATGAATTTCTAACAGATGTTCGTCTCGTCTGGTCCATCTGTGCAGCATCAGATTTAAATTCTCCTCTTTCAGCCTCAACTTGGTTGAAGGTTCAGGTCAGCACATAAAATGTCAGTACATTTCAAAATCTGATGGGTGGGCACGAAAGATCACCAGCATGTGAAAACATCTCAGAAATATTCTAAGAAAGACAAAAATACAACTCCAGCATTTTTGAAATGAGCTCGATACAGCTTCTTACAAGACTTCTAACAGCAGCCATGGTGGAAAATCTGATCCCAGAGTTGCTCAAACTGCAGAACGTCCGACCATCAACTGATCTGACTGAAGTTTTTATCAAGTTTTACCCATGATAGTCAGCCTCAGCAGAGGCCGACAAAATATGTGCTTTTAGTCCCTGATATGATTGAAAACTGAATGAAATATACTGGATGGATTAGCCGCTAAAATGTAACAAATCTCAAGATCACATTTTTCAATCTAAACTTCTAAAATAAGTCAATAAGTATTCCTGATTCCCTGAAATGTGTTTCCTGCTTCTCTTTGTCTCATTTGATTTAAAAGTGACCGTTGGTCCAACAAAACAAGACGTTTGAAGACATGGTGGAACCTTTTTTTTTAACGTTTTATAGACAAAAAAAGAATCAATTAATCAAAAAAATATCCAGCAAATTAATTGATAATGAATTTGCATCTCCTACATTTTGCCTTAATGCTGCTTAAAGTTTATCTCACAACGTCAGATTTGTAACGCAGGCCTGCTGTTAAACATTGTTAGTTTCAACACCAAAGATGACTGAGGACATCTCTCAGACTTCATCAGGGTTACGATGATGAGTGATAAACAGATCTCTGATGCTCCAGTTGTTCCTGTTTCCTCATGCAGACATTACAGCCTGCCGCAGCTGTTGGACCCGCTGACCGTCACCTGGGAGCGGCTGGATTACCGTCTGAGCTGGCACCTGTGGGGCGTCCTGCAGGCGTTGAACTACAGCCACCTGAGCGCCTCGCGGCAGGGACTCATCCACACCAGCTACGCTGCACAGCTCGAGAGCGCCGGGCTGTGGCACATGGCCATCTTCATCCTGCTGCACATCCCTGAACACTCGTACGTTTTAAATCTTCAAACTCGATTTAACAGTTTGTTCTGTTTTTTTTCACCTTTCAACACCGGTCCCTTCTACATTTGTTAGATTGTAATTTGGATTAAATCCTAAATGTATCTGCTGATGTGTGAAGAATATTGATCACTTGATTATCAAATTGTAAAGAGGAGTGATTGTGAAGTTTACAGACTGTAACTAGAAGAATGTCGGTTTAATTTCAGCATCAGTGAGATTTTGTCTCTTTTCGTCATGTCTCGTCTTCTTCACGTCCTTCTTTTTCTGATTCTTCATAATAAGTTTGTTTAGTAGGATAAACCCCTTGAGATGTACCATCTCGTTTTCAAGGGGGTCCCAACATGTAACACAATCACTACATTACAGAGACGTGACAGAAAAATAAAATAGTAGCTAGATAAAGATAGAAATAATAATAGTAATAAAGTAAATAAAAATAATATGCAGAAACAAAACAAAACAACAAAAAACACACATACAGTAAATTCATCAAAACAATAGAACAGTACAACTATACAACCAGTAGGTGGCCAAAATGACCAGTAATAATTCACAGGTGTGAGTGGATCAACAAATACGATCAAGTATAAACAGCAAGTATAGGCAGTGACAGCTTCACTGATAACAGGAGCAGTCTATCTTAAAGTGAGAAGACAGGGCATGCTTAAACATACCAAGTAATGAAATGGATCTAATTTCAATAGGTAAATTATTCCAATCTGCAGAGGCTTTAAACTTAAAGGCTCTTTTGCCAATTGTTTTTTTAGCACGAGGGACATAAAAATAGAGCTGAGCCGAGTGCCGAACTTGGTAATTTAAAGTAAAATGTACAAGATGCTGTTGTAAATAAGGAGGATAGTTGAAATAGATACATTTGAATATAAGTTGAAGCCAGTGAGTGTGTCTTCTTACGTTTAAAGATGGCCATTTAAGTCTCTCATACATTGTACAATGAGTGAAAAAAGGACATCCAAGGACAAACCTGCAGAGTCTATTTTGGTACTTGTTTCATCGTCTTTAACTTTTATTGTCCTCTGGTGTCTCCACTCGTCCTCTCTGACCGTAAAATAATCTTCATTCTTCTTCACTGTGATGTTTTTGTGTCTTCAGTCAGCGGGAGAGAGCGGTGAGGGAGATGCTGACCCTCCACTGCCCCCTGCAGGAGACAGACGAGTCGGTCCGGAGGGAGCGCTTCCTGACCGAGAGGCTGCTGATCCCGGAGCAGTGGATCCACGAGGCCAAGGCTACCCGAGCCCGCCGCGATGGCGACAGACACCAGGAAGCGCTGCACCTCTACCGGGCCGGATACTGGAGCCAGTGTCACCGGCTGCTGATCACACACCTGGCCTCAGGTCCGCACACTCTGAGGGACTCTGTGTACCCTGTTTTAATGAACAATACAAAAAAACTGATCAGTTTCGACTGGTTTTCAGTTTCATGCTCATATGGATCAGTGTCGTGTTTCTAACTGTCAGGAGACGCACTTGAACTCAGTTTGCAGGAATCAAGTTTTTCTTGTGATGAAAATAATTTGTGTTAAATAAAAAAGTGTCTGTTTCTGCAGGAAAAAAGTGTGTTTTTCTAATTTAATTATATTTATGGACTCTATCATCTGGATAATCCCTCTGTAGACTGCATCATCAACGACAACCATGACTACCTGCTGGAGTTCCTGGAGGGGCTGGCGATCCCCGAACACAGCGCCACCATCCAGGACTGGGACACTGCAGGGAGGGTTTACCTGGACTACATCCGAGTCATCAAGACTCTGCAGGACATCCAACAGGTACGCCCACGGTCTCTGTTTCTAAATGGCTTCAAATATAAACGTTATGTGACACTTTGACAACTCAAGTAAAGAATAAGTCCGTCGCTGGCCAACGTGTTGGCATGCTGCTAATGCAACACTTCCTGAAGCTGCCCTCAAGCTAAGGAAATCTAAAGCTAAGTTGATGGCTTTTATTATTATTTTTTGATTGTTATTAAAATGAACAGAAATAAAAGTTAGAATATGACAAGATGGATGTACGCTTCAAATTAATTACTTGAATAAAGGTGACAAAACAAAACAATGGAAATAAGTAGTTCCTTCAAAAAGGTGTTCAAAAGTGTTGACAGCAAAATGTACTTTAACAACAAAGCTACTTTTACATAAAGCAGAATGAATACTGTAGAAGATATCAAGTGATCTTGTGTTTTATATGGAAAACTGTTATCTGTAAACTAACTAGCTGTAAAATAAACATAGGACTATGAAAAGTATAATGTGCCATAAAATGAAAATACTTAGTTAAAGTCAGAGTAACTGAGTAAATGAACTTGGTTACATTCCACATCATCAACATAAATAGGGATGTTTGGATGTTGGATGTTGGAACTCTGATGTTTGTGTCCTCGCTGACAGATGGACAACGCCGGTTATGAGCTGGAGCGTCTTCACACCGACGTGATGTCTCTCTGCAGCAGAATCGAGCTGCTGCCCTGCAGCACCGCCAGAGACCGCCTCGCCCAATCAGGTAACAGCACGACTGCTTCATGTTCATCAAGTTCAACCAGCGACGACACGCTGACGTCCAGAAACAACAACAGCAGCTGGATTCACTCACACATCTGTCCTGATTGGCTGACGTCAGATTTAAGACTCATGTCAGTGTGAGATTATGTTGAACTCTGTCCTCAGTTGATCTGATGGCTTTTTGAAAACAGACCAGAAGTAGATCATCTGAAAAAAGTGCCACAACGTGAGGCTGCAGTGTCTGAAGTGATGAAATGTGAGTTTATAGATGAGAAGGAGATATGACGGCGAGTATTTACCCTCAGGAGGTTCTGCAGGTCTAGTGAGATTTTTGAAGACAGGAAAAGTTTCAGCTGACTGAATCGAGTTCACTCACTTGAGGGAACACAGAAGAAGAGTTGGTGTTGAGACTTCCTGCCTCACAGTGACGGCAGGAAGTCGTCATTTGTTTGCAGATCGTAGTAAACAAGAAGTTCAGGTAGGTGAGTGAAGTCAGCTCTTGTTTTTGGATGAGAATGAAAACCTGCAGACGTTTCCACGACACACCACCTAACCAAGCTCCACCCCCACCCCCGGCCCCCCTCCCTCCTTGCAGAAATGGCGAAGCGTGTGGCCAACATCCTGCGCGTGGTGCTGAGCCTGCAGCAGGGCGACGCAGCATCCGACTCCCTCAGCATCCCGCTCACCCAGCTGGCGCCGCACATCACCCGCCTGCCAATGCCGGAGGACTACACGCTGGAGGAGCTGCGAGGCCTCACGCAGTCGTACCTGCTCCAGCTCATCGTCAGCCAATAAGAGCGCACGTTGTCAGGTGTTCGAGACTTCAGATGCTCAAACATCCCAAAACTCTGATGCAGAAAAAGGAGCGAAAAGAAAGTCTGCCGTCTTTAACTGAGGAGAAGAACAGTTTGAGAACTTCATCCTGGAGTTTATTCACTTTGAGCTTCTGCAGCGCCTTCAGATTGTCCAGAAAACAGCAGAGCTTCGATACGTCATTCCTCATTATGTGTTTGTGTGCGTGCGTGCGTGTGTATGCGCGCGTGTGTGTGTCTTCAGAGGAGCATTTTAAAATGAAGCAACAGTCAATGTAATGACTCTTAATTTGAACCTCCTGACCACCAGTGAAGTTTTATTTACAACAGTCTACAAATCTCACATTCTGAACGTCAAACGTTTAAAAACACGTTTTACTGGTTTCGGCCAGCGGTTCCCAACCTCAGGGTCCAGACGCCAAGAAGACACCTGTATGGTGTAAATTAAAAACATTCAGAGAAACTGCACGTTGTAGCGAAAAATCAAATCACTCAAACTTGAACAGATCATAACTGACTGGTTTCATCTTAAAGGGGTCACAAGATATTTAACAAGATAGTTGCAGCTGCAACTCAAGATTATTTCATTGTCTGTTATTCTGTCGACCATTTTCTGGATTCATCGATTACTCTGGGGAAAAAATCACAAAATGGTAAAAAATGTCAATCAGTGATTTGTCCAGAAATGTCTCGTTCTGTCCACAACTCAGATATTCACTTTTACTATCACAGGGGAAAGAAACCAGAAAGTATATCTGTCAGACTCACCAATCAACTATCTTCCTCCAGAATCACCGTCCCTACCTTTTTTAAATAGTTGGCAACTAATCGATAAACCGGATGAGCATTGCAGCTCCAGTTTCTCCTCATTTCTGTTCAGTATGAAAATCAGTCACTGTGTTTATAGGGTCCATTATTTATATCTATGTAAAAAAAACACTGACATCGTAATCATTTAACTGTAAACATGTGAGATGAAACAAAAAGAGAATCAAGACAGATCAAAGTCTTCACAGCAGATCTTATGGTCACACCTGAGCTTTATTTATTTTCAGACAGATTGGAACAAAGATTCAGGAGCAGAACTTAAAGGAAACCAAAGGCTGACGTCAGACGGCAGGAAGAACATCTAAAATATGAAACATGTAGAGTTTGTAGACACACTGGTGCGGTCGGACCGAAAGTATATTAACACTGAGTCATTTCTGTTCCGTGGTTGTTGATTATTCTGAAATGCTCCCTGAAAACAGAATTATTTCCATCTTTAGCAGTTTCTTTCTGTTTGAATAGCGTCTTTGACAC
This sequence comes from Sparus aurata, assembly GCF_900880675.1. Classification (NCBI taxonomy): domain Eukaryota; kingdom Metazoa; phylum Chordata; class Actinopteri; order Spariformes; family Sparidae; genus Sparus; species Sparus aurata. Next base: position 33,444,006 of record NC_044199.1, on the reverse strand, counting down.
TGTGCATGTGAGTGTGTTAATGTGACCCTCAGTCACTCGTTTGATCTCCGACCCCAAAGAAAGCTCCAAGATGTTGATGAGCTCTGACATAAAGAGGTTGGAGGGCAAAAATCCTCTCCGACTGCTTGTTTTTCATTTAAAGATTTGGATTTAATAAGCAAATAAAAGCAGCTGTTAGCTTAGCGTAGTGTGACTGTAGCATCTGTTCATCTGTCGATATGTGAATAAAGACGATTATCTTAATATTAAAGACGAGCGGTGATGTCGTACAAACGGGTTCGATGTGCACAAAGTTTAATTTTTGGAGACGACTCAGAGGAAAGCTCAACATGCAAAGTGTAAAATGCCTAATGGTCTATTTTTGTAGGTTTCTTGTTTTTCTGTTTGGTTTGAATGTTAAATCAGAAGTGTGTGTGTGTGTGTGTATGTGTGTGCACGTAAACCAGATATAAATGACAAACAAGCGTGTTATTTTTTATTAGCACTTCATCAGAGTTAGTGAAGAGTTTCCTTCCAAAACGAGCTGCCAACCAGAGATTTCGCTGCATGTAATTATATAAATATTGTATATTTTTGGAAAATCAAACAGGGAATATCAGGTCGTTTTTATCCTCCACCTTTAATTATTCATAAATTGGATGCAAAGAGTTTTGGAATGAAACTCTTCACTGATCGATCGATGGATCATCTTTCTTTTGTCCTGTAGAGTAACTGTCCGCTTGCCAAGAATGTTTTTTTTTTTTCCCTTCAAAATAAAATCAGTTTAGTTGTTTTTCGACAAACAGGAAGCTCTATATGATGTCTGTTTTTTCTGCTGTCGAACAGAAACTATGTGTGTGTGTGCGAGCGTGTATGTGTGTTTGTGTGCATGTTTCTGGATGATTTTGTTGATATTTTTTAATAAAGTCAAGTAGAAATAAAGTTGTTTTTTCATGTCTTTTCTTTTCAGCTAGAAAAGATGATTTTCTTAATAACTATTAAACTTTCTGTGCTGCTTCATTTAGGAAACATGGAAGTTCAGCTTGTTAGTAGAATTCGTATTGGGACAAGAGGTGAACATTTATTGTTCTTTCTAAACTTAGTAGAGTGTAAACCTGCGCCAAGGCTCAACAGTCTCCCCTTTAATTCAATGAAGCCTAATCTATCATTAATAAAACATTTTTGAATCCGCTAGATCCAAACTCAGTCGCTCCAAGTCACGTCGTACTCACTCAGAGATTCCAGCCACCTAGACACACCTGATTTTCTTCCTGAAGATCCAATGCGTCCTGGATCACTCAGCCTGTCACCTGTTGTGGAAACTGAAGTTTCCAGCAAGGTCCCAAAATTTAAAGAAAATCTGAAAAGCAATCTCAATCTCCGTCATTGTTCTCTGGGTTCTTTAGATGCCGCAGGAACAAAAAGTTCCTGTTTTAGTTCCTCTGGTTCCTCAGTTCCACGAGCCTCGATCAAAAAAAGGCCTCAACAATCAGAACAGGTTACCCGCCACAGATCGCTTTTTATTCAGTGATAAGTCAAACAAGAGAAATGGAGAGGACACACAGTCGAGACAACACCCAACAAACACATGTATGCTTTTTCTACAGTTTTTCACAATCGCTTAAACACGTTTCCTGAAACTAAAACTCAGCTTCTCTTAACTTTATTACAAAAAACTAAACAGACAGCAGTTAAATGTTCTTTCAAGCCTGATTCGATCCACTGAAACAGAGTCTCTCCTACCATTGACCAAAATATTTCTACTGTGCACCTTTTTTAATGTAACTTTTATTCCTTTTTACTACAGTTGATATCAGTTAAACAGTCTGAGCGAAAATCTTTGAAAAGATTTGTCCCACTGCTTTTTATGACAGCATGGACTCCTCAAGTTGGCACAGAACCTGATGAATGATTGGCTTACTCCGTCTTCAGGTGCCGCTATAAATGTTCACTGTTACACATATCACAGCACCACTCACTTATTTTTAAATAATGCAGTGAAATCTTTAGTTTAATCTTTATGACGGAGGAATTGTGCAGAGAGTACATCAGTCTGGAGTTATTTTGATAGATGGGCTTTGGTTTCCAGTTTTTGAGCGTTCACAATGGAGAAAATCTGAGATGTTTGTAACTTTGTTTGATTAAAACCTCCAGGCGAGCGCTCTTCTAACTGGCCTTCTTGATTCCTGCAGTTTTCTTTGTCCCGGGCTGGACAGCAGCACTCTGAGCCTGCAGGAGGACAGATTGAGACTCATAGTGAGACCAGCTGAGAGGTACAGAACACAACTCCCTCAGATAAAATGGTGGAATTGTCCACTGGTCTCAGAGTGGGTGTGTTAAGGACGGGCAACAGGAGGTTTTACAACATTTTCATACAGGAAATAAGCGATAAAAAGTTCCATCACAGTGAAAATGTGCTGATGGATGAGATGAGTCCATCTCAGCCCTGAAAACAGTCTGAGACGTGCAAACCTCAAAATATATACAGCTCAACACTTTGGGTCGGCGCGTTTGATGATCAATTGACTGTCTTTTTACAGAAAGTTACATTTTCTTGCTTTATAAAATAAGAGATTTAATGTCTCTTTAACAGAGTCATTATGGAATATAGACTCAATGTTTTTATTTAACAGGTATTTATTTAAAATGTTTTGGTCAACTCTGTTGGTTGATAAATTTTTTAAATTAAAACATATTTCAGCTTCAGTACAACAGAGACGACCTGCAGCTACCTTGGAGGTTTTGATGGATCCGTTCGAATCTTTCTTCTCGGGCTTCTTCGGTTTGGGCTTCACAGATCCAACAGGATCAGCCTGAACAAACCAGAAACACAACATTTTAAAATAATCAGATATATCGTGTTCATTGATGATGACCTTTAAACAACACAGTTCATCAGTGGAGGATTTTACTTTTAAAGTACTGACGGACATCCTGTTGTAGAAAATGGGACACCTCAGGGAAGTGTGTTCGGTCCTCAAATCTTCTGATTAAGACTGATGTTAACGATAGAAAAGTGTTTGATCTCCTCTCCAGTCAGCTTTGTTTGTTTACTAACATGTTGGCTCCAGTAGAATCTTCCTACCGTGGAGGTTTTGGTGGATCCAGCAGGTTTCTGGGACAAATCTTGCTTCTCTGTCATCTTCCGTTTGAGCTTCACAGGTCCAACAGGATCAGCCTGAACAAACCAAAGAGCTGTTAAGACTCACAGATGGATAAAGCTACATCTGTCACTCACTTCAGGTGTCACGCCTTGTTGCTGTTCTTCCCGAAACCAATCACATTTGTGTAATCTTGTAGCTTTGTGGTTTGGGAGAATGACCGGGAAAAATTGGGAGAAGTTATCACGTGGATAAATTTTAGCCACATCCATCGACTCCTAAGTTTTCAACAGACGACTCAAAAAGAAACTGGAGGAAAGTGTTTCTATTCTCTTGTCAGGTGTTCTCTCTTCATCGGATTCACATTTCAGGTTGTTCGACCTCAGGTGTGATTAAACTATGTTGACTTTAAAGGCGGGTTCTGAGTTACTGTATATGTTTATCTTTATTTTATGAGACTTACTCTTGTGCTGCTACTTATTTCCCTTTGTACTGCTGTGTGACCTGCAAGCAGCGGGGGAACATTACTTTATTTATCTTTATCTTTCACTGCCGCCTCTCAGATTTCCTTCTGGATACAAAAGGAGAAGGTAAAGAAACGATAATAATTCTAATTAGTATAAAAATAATAGATGAATACGACTGTGTGTCAAGTGTTTTTTAATAATCTCATCTGGTTTCTTTCACTCACCTTTTCAAGTTTGCAGCTCTTCTTTTGACCTTTAAGAGAAGAAACAAACGTCGCTGTGTTGATGGTCTTCAGATGAAACTGTTTCTGTGCATCGTGTTTAATGTAAAAGATTTTAGTGTTCAGCTGATGAGTCGTGATTACAGAACAGACTGCAGGTATGACTACTGTAAAAACAACTTTATTCTCAGTGACGACCTTCTTTCCTCAGTGTGTCCTTAATACTGTCACAGTAATACTGAACAGACACACCCATGATGTGTTCACTGCCCTGTCAAAGTATTTGATATCTGAAGTGGTTCAGCGTGTTTTGACTCACCAGCTGCATCTTTGCTCGCCGCCTCTGAAAAAGATGTTTTAAAAGGTAAAACAGAAATTTAAAGAGCCTTACATGTCGAGTGTAAATAAAACCAGTCTGCACTTTGATCGTAAAGTTTCTGGCCCTGATGAAACAAACTCACCTTTTTTTTTCTGCTGCTGTTTCTTCAGTTTGTCCACAAACGGACGCAGCTTGTCCTGGACTGCAGCGTCCATCCTCGGTATCTGCTTCATTTCTTTTTCCACCACAGTGATTGACCCTTCAGTCCCGAAGTACTGGATGATGATCTGAGGGATCTCCTCTCTCACCTTACCGCTCTTCACACCCTGGGGGATTTTGTCCAGATCAAACAGCATCTTTTTGAACTCTGACTCGGTCAGTTGCTCCAGAATGGAGGTCAGGGCTGTTTTCCACCTGGTCTCTAAAGCCTTTAATGACATCTGCAACACAAATTAAACACAGAAATCCGACAGAGTGAAGAAACACTGGTGGATTAACCAGATCAATACATAAGTAAAGTCTTTAAAAAACACTTACCGTCACTTTCTTTGCAGATCTTTTGTTCCTCTCTGTCCTCAGGAGTGTTTTTCTTTTTATGGCGGGAGGATTTAGTCATCTTCCAGGGTGGAGGACAGGTAACAGACTCCAACTTGAAACATCTCACCGACATGTTTGCAGCTCTCTTTATCTTGATTACATGTTTTTTGTAATATGTGGACAGATTTTTCATCATCAAACATTTATGTATTTTTTTACCTTTGATTGTTAATCATCTTAATATCCAGTTTCACAGTTCAGTCACCCCTCCTTTCAACAATGGTTTAGCCCGCTCTGAATTCCAACAAGTCAACACAACAATGAACCACAGTTGGTTTCAGTTTCAGTTATTGTGAAGTCATTATGAGAGCAGACTGTCTTCTGGACCGTACTGTAAAAATACACTGTTAATAGTACTTAATTAAAAATTGAGTTTTTTATACATATTGCCCTATTGTACACACTATAAAGGAGCCACACTCGGCTCTTTATATATTTTATTTACATTACTGAATTATTTTTTACTGATGCATTCACATGTATGCAGGCAGCAGCATGTTGATGTGGCTCGTCTCTTTTCTTTCACTTTATTTCACACAGAACAGTCACAGTGAAGAGAACGACTCGCTCTCTTATGATGACAGATGGACAAAAGAGAATATCATTTTAAAAGAATTATATTTCATATTCATCATGTAGATATGAAAAATGACAACTATAAACAAACTTAAACACATACACACCCATCAAAAGCAACATGACAATAGTTCCCAAAAAGTTATAAACCAACGATGTTTTAGCCCAAATAAAGTGTGAAGAATAACAAGAATGTCACTTCAATGTGCACTGTGTATTGTTTAAGCAGATAAATTTGGTCTGTGAAGAATTTTCTCTTATTAAAATCACTTCAACAAAACAACAGAGAGGACAAAAGTTCCCAAACCAGCTAGAAATACAAAGAGCAGCGGTGGCCTTTCTTTCCTGTACAGTTATTCTCTGTGCCACTAAAATCAGGTGGCCCAGGGGTAGAACCAGCACCTTGTTATTGAAAGGTTGCTGGTTCTATTCCCCCAGTCTACTGAAGATACTGAACCCCAAACTGCTGCTGACGTGCTGGTCAGCACCATCCGTGTATGAATGTATGTGTGAATTACTGTAAATCGCTTTGGACAAAAATGTGAAGGTAGTCGAGTCTCCTGTGCTGTCTGAAGAACCACATGAGGGATTCAATCTGTAAATCATTCATACAGGTGAAATGTAAAGTTATGGATAATATCAGATACATCAAGACACACAACGCAGAACTTTGAACTGAAGGGAACATCATTTACAAAAACAAAGAAAAAGAACATTATTTATAAAAAACTATCAACACTAGGGGGCAACAAAGCTCGGTACTGAAGTTCTTATCACAGGACGAGATGTGAAAGTTTTAAATGCTTTTTGTTTCTGAGTGTTAATTGAACAAATGTGTTTGAACTGTTTGCTGTAACCACACGTTTCTGTAGATTTAACAACAACCTTCACTTGTTGCTCAACTTTATGGAGCTTCTGCCTCCACTTTAGTTAAAAACTGTTTTCAGTCTCACGATCAATAAAGTAGCACAAAGAAAAACAGAAGAATCAACAAGTCCCACATTTTTTTCAAAAAGTTAACAAAATAAAAAGTATAAAGTATGTTGATTTCAACACGTTTACATGTAAAAATACTTAACATAATTCTGCACGGACATTTTTATTAACATTAATGTGAATCTTGCATCCCTATGTTTGACACAACGACACTGAAAAAACATTAATGCATCTCAAAACAGTAAAAACAAGAAGAGAAGACAACAGAAGATGTGTCACAGTACTTTGCACTGAAACACACACAGTTACATTATCAGCATCATTAATTATTTCACTGGAGCGGCTGTGAGTTCTTTTATTTGACCTCCTTGTATTACTGCGTCTGCAGACATTGGAATGATTTCCAGGAGCTTTTCTTTTATATCACCCTCCAGTTTGAAGCCAAAAGCCTTTGCCAGAAGTGGAGAAGCCACAACACACCTGTGCATCTCGTCTCTGAAAAATGCGTCCAGGTGAGTCTCCTTCTTTGTGGCTTTTGCGATTCCTTCAATTTCAATTCTCTCACTCTGGCTGCCACTTTGAACCTGTGTACAGATCAACATCCACGGTTCAGGAGACGCTTAACAACACTTTTAAAGTCACTGAAATGATTTAACAGTTGCCAGCTCAGAAACTTTGCAGTGAGGAGGTCGTTTAAAGACCATCAGAGACATTGTTGGTGCCTGACAGATGAGTAACATGTTGTTTTCTTCCTTTTCAACTCATTTTTTACGGGTTTAGGATACTCAAAACCTTCCCCAAAATGACATGTGTGTCAAAAGCGTTGCAAATTAAAATATCTGATTATGGGTCCTATGATTGGGTTTCGCAAGATGGCTCAACAGCGTCCCCCCAAAAAGATTTCACTGTAGTAACCACAACGGTACATTTCTACCAGATACACAAAATTCTAAAGCGCCTCACATTTAGATTCACAAAAAGCCTCTTGCTGCCACTCTCACCAAACAGGAAGTCAGCCATTTTGTTGCCAGTTACCTCGTGGAGTATTAGATTGATGAGCTTTACATTGAGTTGGCTCATTGTAAACACTTAAACGATGTAAAGTTATTCAACTTTTGTGTTGGCTGTGTGCTGAATAATGATTTTTCACTATGAAACAGGACATTGTTGCAACTTAAATACACAATGTTGAAGTGAAACTCTCGCCAAAATGCAACCTGGGGTCTTTTTGTGAATGTAAATGTTGGTTTAAAAGCCACTTTTAAGATTGACCTTATTTTCGTTTTCAGGTCAAAATCATTTCATGTGTAGAGACCCTGGTGATACTACAAGCAAAGTTTCATGTTGTGTCGAGCCTTCTCATTGTTTTAAAAATAGAGATTTTGATGCTAACATAGAATTTGCCCCGTAGCACTCCCATTGAAAATGAGCTTGACCTGAAAACGAAAATACGGCAAATCTTTAAAGTGCCTCTTTTGTCGTAATTATTCTTTTACACGCAGGTTTGACTCATATACATTCACAAAAAAGGCTAGGTTGCATTTTTGCGAGAGTTTCACTTTAAGAATGTTAACGATATTAAACAAAGAAAGCTGGATGGAGAGGAAATCAAACACTTCTCTAACATGTTGGCTCCAGTAGAATCTTCCTACCGTGGAGGTTTTGGTGGATCCAGCTGGATTCTGGGACAAATCTAGCTTCTGTGTCCTCCTCTGTTTGGGCTTCACAGGTTCAACAGGATCAGCCTGAACAAACCAGAGATAAAAGATTTTAACACTATTAGAAAGAGCATTTCTAAGTGATTTATTATTCAAATATTGGAAACAGTTTAAGACCATATAATTCTTTTCTACAAAAACATCACAACCTTGATGATGACAGAACTTATCAAACTTTTGATTATTTAATTCTGGTAACTGGAGTTTGAGTTAATTTTTAAATCTTTGTTTTTATATACTTTGATTAAATTAATAGGCATATTGATATTATATCATAATTGTTATATGAGACTACAGATCAGGATGTACCGACTATCAGGGCTGATGTTCAGCATCTTTTTGCTTCTTGGTGTCAGTGATTTTTCTGTCAGATTGCAGATAAAATAAACAACTTTAAAAATGTGCTGTTTGATTACTCAAGTCATTGAATGAATGCAGTGGAGAAGAAGTATAGAGTATCAGAAAAATAAACATATTCAAGTAAAGTATCTAAAAATGTAATTGTGTAAATTGAGTTTTGACAAATATTTAATTTTTACTGCAAATCAATATTGGCTCTACATATCAGTCATCTGTCTCCTTGGTTCCTCACAGTCGGCGTCAGTGATGAAAAATTACTGTCTGTTGACCCCCAATACTTTTAACCACTTAGTAATGATATCCAGATTATTAATGATGATGATCAAAAATCTCATTGTGTTCATATTTTGTGAATGCGTCAGTAGTACAGTATAATAGGAAATCAAACACTTTTCTAACATGTTGGCTCCAGTAGAATCTTCCTACCGTGGAGGTTTTGGAGGATCCAGCTGGTTTCTGGGACAAATCTTGCTTCTGTGTCTTCGTCTGTTTGGGCTTCACAGATTCAACTGGATCAGGTTCTAACATGTTGGCTCCAGTAGAATCTTCCTACCGTGGAGGTTTTGGTGGATCCAGCTGGTTTCTGGGACAAATCTTGCTTCTGTGTCTTCGTCTGTTTGGGCTTCACAGATTCAACTGGATCAGGTTCAACAGGATCAGCCTGAACAAACCAGAAACAACATTAAAAATAATGAGATATATCGTGTTCATTGATGATGACCTTTAAATAACACAGTTCGTCTATGGAGGATTTTACTTTTAAAGTACTGACGGAGATCCTGATGTAGAAAATGGGACACCTCAGGGAAGTGTGTTCGGTCCTCAAATCTTCTGATTAAGACTGATGTTAACGATAGTAAACAAACAAAGCTGGATGGAGAGGAAATCATACACTTCTCTAACATGTTGGCTCCAGTAGAATCTTCCTACCGTGGAGGTTTTGGTGGATCCAGCTGGATTCTGGGACAAATCTTGCTTCTGTGTCCTCCTCTGTTTGGGCTTCACAGGTTCAACAGGATCAGGTTCAACAGGATCAGCCTGAACAAACCAGAGATGAAAGATTTAAACACTATAAGAAGGAGCATTTCTAAGTGATTTATTATTCAAATATTGGAAACAGTTTAAGACCATATAATTCTTTTCTACAAAAACATCACAACCTTGATGATGACAGAACTTATCACACTTTTGATTATTTAATTCTGGTAACTGGAGTTTGAGTTAATTTTTAAATCTTTGTTTTTATATACTTTGATTAAATTAATAGGCATATTGATATTATATCATAATTGTTATATGAGACTACAGATCAGGATGGACCGACTATCAGGGCTGATGTTCAGCATCTTTTTGCTTCTTGGTGTCAGTGATTTTTCTGTCAGATTGCAGATAAAATAAACAACTTTAAAAATGTGCTGTTTGATTACTCAAGTCATTGAATAAATGCAGTGGAGAAGAAGTATAGAGTATCAGAAAAATAAACATATTCAAGTAAAGTATCTAAAAATGTAATTGTGTAAAATGAGTTTTGACAAATATTTAATTTTTACTGCAAATCAATATTGGCTCTACATATCAGTCATCCGTCTCCTTGGTTCCTCACAGTCGGCGTCAGTGATGAAAAATTACTGTCTGTTGACCCCCAATACTTTTAACCACTTAGTAATGATATCCAGATTATTAATGATGATGATCAAAAATCTCATTGTGTTCATATTTTGTGAATGCGTCAGTAGTACAGTATAATAGGAAATCAAACACTTTTCTAACATGTTGGCTCCAGTAGAATCTTCCTACCGTGGAGGTTTTGGTGGATCCAGCTGGTTTCTGGGACAAATCTTGCTTCTGTGTCTTCGTCTGTTTGGGCTTCACAGATTCAACTGGATCAGGTTCAACAGGATCAGCCTGAACAAACCAGAAACAACATTAAAAATAATGAGATATATCAAGTTCATTGATGATGACCTTTAAATAACACAGTTCGTCAATGGAGGATTTTACTTTTAAAGTACTGACGGAGATCCTGATGTAGAAAATGGGACACCTCAGGGAAGTGTGTTCGGTCCTCAAATCTTCTGATTAAGACTGATGTTAACGATAGTAAACAAACAAAGCTGGATGGAGAGGAAATCATACACTTCTCTAACATGTTGGCTCAAGTAGAATCTTCCTACCGTGGAGGTTTTGGTGGATCCAGCTGGATTCTGGGACAAATCTAGCTTCTGTGTCTTCCTCTGTTTGGGCTTCACAGATTCAACTGGATCAGGTTCAACAGGATCAGCCTGAACAAACCAGAAACAACATTAAAAATAATGAGATGTATCAAGTTCATTGATGATGACCTTTAAATAACACAGTTCGTCAATGGAGGATTTTACTTTTAAAGTACTGACGGAGATCCTGATGTAGAAAATGGGACACCTCAGGGAAGTGTGTTCGGTCCTCAAATCTTCTGATTAACACTGATGTTAACGATAGTAAACAAACAAAGCTGGATGGAGAGGAAATCATACACTTCTCTAACATGTTGGCTCAAGTAGAATCTTCCTACCGTGGAGGTTTTGGTGGATCCAGCTGGATTCTGGGACAAATCTAGCTTCTGTGTCCTCCTCTGTTTGGGCTTCACAGGTTCAACAGGATCAGGTTCAACAGGATCAGCCTGAACAAACCAGAAACAACATTAAAAATAATGAGATATATCGTGTTCATTGATGATGACCAACTTCGGTGTATTGAAACCGTAAGAAGCACTACCACGGAAGAGCCTGGAGTGTCGGCTCCTACCTCCCCCTATTCCCAACGGAACAGCGAATATATGTAAATATATGTTCATTTTGAAAAATCAGCAAACTCTTTTTGAAAAATCAGCGAACTCTTTTTACATGAGTGTGTGAGTTTGTGCAGTAAAGATAGCTAGCAAGAAGCTAGCTACTTGACAGCCATGGCTTCCGACAACACCACCCTCATAAAAGCAAATAAACAAATATCTGACCTCAAAGATGACATCCGTCGACTCTCCCAGGAGTTGCAGAAGAAACAGGCCCTGTTGACCTCCTGTCTGGACATTGCCCATGAACAATCCATGCAAATAGTCTCACTCAAAGCGGCCCTCCAGGATACTGCTCCATGGGATACCTCCACCTGTCCGCGGCCTTTCACTTCCTCAACCCCCAGCCTCCAGTCATCCTGGGCTGAAGTTGTGATCCGCGGCAGAAAGGGAGCCCAGGATACGACTGTCTCTCCTCCTCGCCTGAGCCTCTCCAACCGCTTCGACGCCCTGGCCGACAATCCAGATCTCCGCCCGGTCCCGGGAGGCCCCGCCACCTGCTCTCTACACACGGCTGCTGGCTCCGGGGGCTGCCTGCTTCAGGGAGCCGCTGGCCCCTCTCCGCCTGCGACCGCTGGTGCTCCGGACTCGGTCTCAGGCGGCTCCACGTCCAGGATGGCTGGCCCTACACCTGCGGTGAGGGAGGTTAGCTCCCCCGAGGCTAGCTCCTCCCTGCCGTTACCCGCCGGTGACCGGAGCCGCTGTGCTTCGGTCACGGATCGCCAGCTGTCTTCCAGGACAACCATCTCTACTTCTCGCCGCAAATTCCTGAAGGAAGCCGTTCTCCGACGCTCTGGAGGCGTGCGCCACCCGACGTCGCTGGCGGACTCTCTTCCTCCTGGGGCCGGGGCGGCCGACCCACCGCAACACCTGTCCTGCCGGGCACCGTCGCCGCAGACGCTGGATCACCACTATCCCTCCCGGCTCAACCTCATCCTCGCCCACTCTTTCCACCAACCACCCTGATCATTGGGGACTCCATTACACGAAATATCCGCTTTTTCAACGCCACCACCTGTTGTCTCCCCGGTGCCACAGTCCTGGATATCCTGGAAAAACTTCCTCGGCTGCTGCAGTCTCTCCCGTCCTCCATTACCCGACTAGTTATGCATGTAGGGACCAACGACACGGCTCGGGGTGCCTCTGAATTGACAAAACGTGCTTTTATCTCCCTCCTGGACTTCCTTCGCACTTGTGGAAAATCTGTTTTTATTTCTGGCCCCATTCCCACATTTGGTCGCGGCGACGTGCGCTTCTCCAGATTATTAATGCTCAACACCTGGCTCAAACCTGCCTGCTACATCCGAGGTCTTAACTTTACGGACAATTTTAATCTCTTCTGGAACCGCCCCTCCTTTTTTAAATCCGAAGGCATCCATCCTAGCACCACAGGTGCTCGCATGCTTGCAGCCAATATCCAGTATTCCGTACATCATGCTCCACGTGACTGACTATTTACACCACACACCCCCTCCTTTGACATTCTTCCTCACCCCATGCCAGCAGCAGTACAAAGCACAGTCCAGCTCTCTAGCGCCCCCGTCCCTCCCACTCAGCCCATAAAATCCATCTGGTCCAACTCCCGTCCCCCTTCACGCAACACTGGCCGGGCCGTTGACCACAGTGTCCTAGCCTCCCTGCCCCGGTCGGCTAGTAGCACTGCCAATTGTGAAAGCACCACTGTCAACTTCGGTTTACTCAATATCCGTTCACTCACGAGCAAGGGCCATCTTATCCAGGATCTCATCACTGACCATAAGTTTGACTTTTTCTGTTTAACTGAAACCTGGCAACAATCCAACGACTTCTCCCAACTCAACGAATCTACTCCTCCGGCATTTACTTACACCTGTCAACCCCGTGGCACCGGCCGGGGAGGGGGTCTCGCAGTAATCCAACACGAGAAGTGGAAAGTCTCGCCGGTGCCTACCCCTGCTTTCACCTCCTTCGAATCCACTGTTTGTCAGCTCTCTGGACCGACTCCCACCATCATTGCTACTGTTTACCGGCCCCCAAAACCAAATATTGACTTTCTACATGACTTTGCTGCTCTGCTCACCCACCTATCCACCCTTTCACCAAACAACATAGTACTGGGAGATTTTAACATTCACATGGACAATACCAACAACCCACTTACCAAAGACTTTACATCCTGCCTCGACAGTTTTGGATTTCAACAGCACACCGATACCCCCACTCACTCCAAGGGTCACATTCTGGACTTAATCTGCTGCTCTGGTGTTTCCCCTTCCGATCTAACTGCAGTTGAACTCCCCATAACCGACCACTTCCTCCTCTCATTTAATGTAAAACTCTCTCTCTCCACTACCAAGCTCCCCCGTCTCATTTCTTTTCGCAATATTAAGGATATTAACTTAGATTCCCTCTCCTCCAGCATTGACTCCCTCATGGCCACTCAGAACTCACTCACCCTCGAACAGCTGGTTTCACACTACAACACTGGACTCCAACAGATACTCAACTCCCTTGCTCCGCTAAAAACCAGATCTGTCTCCTTCTCCCTTTCCGCTCCCTGGTTTACCCCCGAACTTCGACTTATGAAAGCTAAAGGACGACAACTCGAGCGGCTATACAGGAAAACTGGACTTCATATTCACAAAGACATTTACAAAAATCATATGTTACATTACAAGAACTGCATTACCCAAACCAAATCCAATTATTACACTGCTATAATCTGTTCCAACAAAGGTAACACTAAATCACTATTCTCACTGTACAAGAATATTACCCAAGCCCAAGAATCTCTACCATCTCACCTCTGTTCAACTGCTTTCTGTAACTCCATCATGTCATTCCTCAGTCAGAAAATCCAGATGATCCACCAACATCTCAGCTCACAAACCACCCTCAATGTCATATCCGAACTTCCTCCTCCTACCCACTTTTTCTCCTGCTTCCAGCTCCCCACCTCCGCAGAAATTTCAGATCTTATCCGCAAGACCAAGCCATCCACCTGTCAGCTAGACCCTCTCCCCACGGTTCTGGTCAAAGCCTGCCTCCCTTCCCTGGTCCCTCTCATCTCTGCCATTATCCACTCCTCTCTCTCCACTGGAACTGTTCCTACACCATTCAAGACTGCTGCAATTACCCCAATTTTGAAAAAACCCGGTGCAGATCCCACGGACTTCAATAACCTACGTCCAATCTCTAATCTCCCCTTCATTTCCAAGATTCTTGAAAAAACAGTAGCAACTCAACTCCATTCTCATTTATTCAACAACAACCTGTACGAACAGTTCCAGTCTGGTTTCTGCCCTCTCCATAGCACAGAAACTGCACTCTTAAAAATAACCAACGACCTCCTCATGGCAGCTGATACTGGTTTACTCTCCATTCTCATCCTCCTCGATCTCAGTGCAGCCTTCGACACCATCTGTCACACCACCCTCCTCAAGAGACTGTCCTCCCTCGGTATCACTCATACTCCTCTAAACTGGTTCAAATCATATCTCTCCTGCCGTACTCAGTTCATCCAGCTCAAAACCTTCACATCCCAACCTTCCCTTGTCACCTCTGGTGTGCCTCAGGGCTCTGTCCTGGGGCCCCTCCTCTTTATCATTTATCTCCTTCCCCTTGGCAATATCTTCCGCAAACATAACATCACTTTTCACTGTTACGCAGATGACACCCAGCTCTACCTCGCCAGCAAACCCACTTCCAACTTCCCTCCCTCCTCCCTTACCGACTGCTTAACTGAAATAAAATCCTGGTTCACTTCAAATCTACGAAAACTCAACTCTGACAAAACTGAGATCCTTCTCATTGGCACACAGTCAACACTTTCCAAAACCGACAGTTTCCCCCTCATCATTGATAACTGCTCCGTTTCCCCCTCCCCACAGGTTAAGAGTCTGGGTGTCACCCTCGACAGTACACTCTCCTTCCAATCTCACATCAATAACATCACCCGGTCTGCTTACTTCCACCTTCGTAACATCAACCGCCTCCGCCCCTCCCTTACTATCCATACCACTGCTATCCTCGTCCATAGTCTCATCACTTCCCGTCTGGATTACTGCAACTCCCTCCTCTCCGGTCTCACCCACAAATCCCTGCACAAACTTCAACTGGTCCAGAATTCAGCTGCCCGTGTCATCACCAGAACCCCCTCCATCCACCACATCACTCCCGTCCTACAGCAGCTCCACTGGCTCCCGGTCAAGTCCCGCATTTACTTCAAAATCCTTTTGCTAACATTCAAGGCCATTCACAATCTTGCCCCCCCATATCTTTCCAATCTTCTCCATATCGCCACTCCCTCTCGCACCCTCCGTTCATCCTCCTCCATTCTGCTGACTGTCCCCCCTGCCCGTCTCACCACCATGGGGAGCAGAGCTTTCAGCCGCTCTGCTCCCCGGCTCTGGAACTCTCTGCCACCCGAAATAAGGAACATCACTACACTATCTGATTTCAAGTCCAAACTCAAAACACACCTGTTTAAGATCACCTTTCTTAGTTAAATGAATTTTCTGTCAATTTTTACTGTTTTCTTTTCTTGTGTACTTTGTGGCTTAAATTGTCTTTGTTTACTGTAAGGTGTCCTTGAGTGACAGAAAGGCGCCTATGAAATAAAATGTATTATTATTATTATTATTATAAATAACGCAGTTCGTCAATGGAGGATTTTACTTTTAAAGAACTGACGGAGATCCTGTTGTAGAAAATGGGACACCTCAGGGAAGTGTGTTCGGCCCTCAAATCCTTTGATTAAGACTGATGTTAACGATAGTAAACAAACAAAGCTGACTGGAGAGGAAATCAAACACTTTTCTAACATGTTGGCTCCAGTAGAATCTTCCTACCGTGGAGGTTTTGGTGGATCCAGCTGGTTTCTTAGACAAATCTTGCTTCTGTGTCTTCCTCTGTTTGGGCTTCACGGGTTCAACAGGATCAGCCTGAACAAACCACAGACAACATTTAAAAATAATGAGATATATCGTGTTCATTGATGATGACCTTTAAACAACGCAGTTCATCAGTGGAGGGTTTTACTTTTAAAGTACTGACGGAGATCCTGATGTAGAAAATGGGACACCTCAGGGAAGTGTCTTTAGTCCTCAAATCTTCTGATTAAGACTGATGTTAACGATAATAAACAAACAAAGCTGACTGGAGAGGAAATAAAACACTTTTCCAACATGTTGGCTCCTGTAGAAAAATTACTGTCTGTAACAGTTGATCTGTAAAGTATCTATTTTATTAACTGATGACCTTTCACACTCACTTCCAACTGGAGGGTTTTAAAGTATTGACAGAGATCCTGTCCAGAGCAGAGGCCGTCTGCTGTGACCTTGGAGGATCCAGCTGGTTTCTGGGACGAATCTTGCTTCTGTTTCTTCGTCTGTTTGGGCTTCATAGGTTCAACAGGATCAGGTTCAACAGGATCAGCCTGAACAAATCAAAGAGCTGTTAACACTCACAGATGGATAAAGCTACATCTGTCTCTCACTTCTGGTGCTAGCCTTGTTGCTGTTCTACCTGGAACCAATCACATTTGTGTAATGTTGTAGCTTTGTGGTTTGGGAGAAAGACCGGAAATATTGGGAGAAAATAATGATGTATCGTGTTTAGGGGTGTCACGATTCTCCATATCCTCAATTCAATTACATTTTCTATTCTAAGGTCATGGTTCGGTTTGATTCGATTCTCGATTTCTACATTTAGTATGGCATTTTTAGACTAGACTTTTATGCAATACAATATCTGACCTTTGTTCGCAATGTACCACACTACATTGTCAAATTTTAAACATTTATTAACAACATAATATAACAATAACTTATGTCTTCAGTCAATTGGACACTTAAACAAAATAACCTGCCATCTAGTTTCTTTAGAGCTTGCAAACTGTGGCTTTTTCGTCGACAACACAAACGTTGTCAACATAACTCACTGGAAATCCAAAATACTTCCACACCGGCGACTTCATTGAGAGAGGAGGGGGCTCAAGTTCTGTCGATGGGTCTCCTGCATCTGCAGTTGCCATTGTTGTAAGAGTTGCGTAGCCCCTTTCAGGAATAGGGCGGTGCGTGAGGTGTGTGTGCGTAAGGTGTGTGAGGGCAAGCGAGAGTGAGGGAGCGTGCGTACGTACGGACAGTGAATAAATGGCAGAGGAAGGAGAAGCGAAAGGAGTAGCAGTAGTAGCGATGGCAATAAATTGTACAATATAGGCTGCAGTTTGGCTGTGAATAAAGGCGACGGCTTGATACAGCAAAGCTCCCTGGTATTATTTCCTGACCAGCTTAACACGTGAAAGGGAGTTCACCCCGAAGGTAAACATAAACTTCGGCCCTGAAGAAAATCATCTCTCCTGTGCTTCCCGACCACGGTCCGGGAGCTGAACAGGAATGGTGTAACACCATGCTATCGTTTGGCTGGCTGGAGCTAATAGCTACTGGCTTAGCTAGTAGTTAATTTAGAGGAGGTTGACTCGCAGCACTTCAACACGTGTGTGTTTTTTTCCACTTGGCCAGCCGACTGGATGTGACATGGGGGTGTGGCTGCATTGACGATTCCTTTTTTTAATTCCAAGTTCGAGATTGTGACTTAATTTCGGTCGATTTCAATTTAAAATCAAAATCGTGACACCCTTAATCCTGTTCATTGATGATGACCTTGAAACAATGCAGGTTTGTCAAAAGTAAAAGGGTTTTACTTTTAATGTACTGACGGAGATCCTGTTGTAAAAAATGGGACACCTCAGGGAAGTGTGTTCAGTCCTCAAATCTTCTGATTAACACTGATGTTAACGATAATAAACAAACAAAGCTGACTGGAGAGGAAATCAAACACTATTCTAACATGTTGGCTCCAGTAGAATCTTCCTACCGTGGAAGTTTTGGTGGATCCAGCTGGTTTCTGGGACAAATCTTGCTTCTGTGCCCTCCTCTGTTTGGGCTTCAAAGGTTCAACAGGATCAGGTTCAACAGGATCAGCCTGAACAAACCAGAAACAACATTTAAAAATAATGAGATATATCGTGTTTATTGATATTGACCTTTAAACAGCGCAGTTTGTCAACGGATGGTTTTACTTTTAAGGTACTGATGGAGATCCTGTTGTAGAAAATGGGACACCTCAGGGAAGTGTGTTCGGTCCTCAAATCTTCTGATTAAGACGGACAAATTGGGAGAAGTTATTACGTGGAAGAATTTTAGCCATATCCATCTACTCCTAGGTGTGTTTTAATTCTCTTGTCAGGTGTCCTGTTTTCGTGAGTTAAACGACCTCAGGTGTGATTAAACCGGACATGTTGACTTTAAAATAGAGTTCTGAGTTACTGTATATAGTATGTTAATCTTTATTCTAATAGTTTTATTTTGAGACTTACTCTTGTGCTGCTACTTATTTCCCTCTGTACTGCTGTGTTACCTGCAAATTCCTCCCCAGGTTGATCAATAAAGGAACATCTTTATTAGGGCCCCAGTTGGGAAACCTGCAAGGTCCCTATTATTTTTGTAGTGATGACTTTTTGGTCCCAAATGATCACATTTTTCACTGCCTGAACATGCACCAAAACTCACCAAACTTGGAATATACTTCACACCTGCCGAAAGATTTCATAATCTTTTGTCGTCCTGAATTTCCACCACTAGGTGGCACTGTAATCAAGGAAAGTACGTTTTGGCTTATAACGCCCATATACTTTGTCGCACATTCAATATCCACACGTTCAGTGAATTTTGCTGAATCTCATGATATAGGCCACGCCCATTTCCGCCTCAGTTTTTTTTTAAGTAATTCGCCAAATGTCGCAAACCTACTTTTTCGAACTCCTTCCAGGCAATTTCAATGATTTGCAAAAGAATTTTGATAATCCAAAGAATACTGAAGTTATTAAATAACAACTTCCTGTACATTTCTGCTCAAAGTGTTGCATATCTCCACATTGGTCTGTCCGAATGACATGAAACTCAGGTTACTACTTCCCCATGAGCCCCTGAGGCTCTGCAAAATTTTGGCCAATGACCACAAGGTGTTGCTGTTTGAATTGAATTATTTTATATCTCCGCATCGGTTGGTCAGATTAAGACAAAACATGGTACAATTTTGCCAATGCCCTCTGGAGAACAACTGACTAAACTGTTACCAATCCGCCACTAGGTGGCGCTCTGGTGGAAGTCTAATTGAATATTAGGCACTGTGCCCAAACCATAATTATTATGGCAATGAAATTCATAGGGCTGGTACAGACTGGCCCCTGTAACTCACACAATAAAAATGACCAGCAGGTGGCGCTATTATCAAGGCGAAGCGTTTTTGCCCAATAACGTTTTTAAACCTCATGTCTATGTGTTCCCTAAATTCAGCTGAATTGCGTGATGTAGGCCACGCCAACTTTCTATTCACAGAATTGCCTAAAATGAAAAACGTACTTTTTCCAACTCATCCTAGGCCATTTCACCGATTTGTACCACACTTTGCAAACAGCATCTGTGGACAAAACTTATCAAAAGCTTTCACCTACGTCGCATCTGGTGGCTGTGGTGGTGCGTTCCATTTTGATGCTTTGCCATAAAACCATCAAGTCATTGTAACTTCCACAATTTGCCATCTACTCCAATTTGCTCAAACATGTAGAGGGTGTTGCCCAGAATACGTCAATGCTGCACACACCGACGGCAGCATGCCCGACACGCGTGGACTGCGAGGGTCGGTTCATCGCTGCTTGCAGCTTTAATTTATCTTTATCTTTCACTGCCGCCTCTCAGATTACAGATGTTTTACCTCTGGATATAAAAGGAGAAGGCAAATAAACGTAAATTCTAATAATATAATAATAATAATAATAATAATAATAATAATGATAGAGAAAAGAATAAGACTGTGTGTCAAGTGTTTTTTAATAATCTCATTTGGTTTCTTTCACTCACCTTTTCAGGTTTGCAGCTCTTCTGATGACCTTTAAGATAAGAAACAAATGTGGGTGTGTTGATGGTCTTCAGGTGAAACTGTTTCTGTGCGTCTTGTTTAATATAAAAGATTTTCTGATTTTGCTGATGAGTCATATTGTTCATTTGTCAGTTTTGCAGATGAAAGAACAGACTGCAGGAATGACTACTGTAAAAACGACTTTATTCTCAGAATGACGACCTTCTTTTCTCAGTGTGTCCTTAATACTGTAACAGTAATACTGAACAGACACACTCATGATGTGTTCACTGCCCTGTCAGAGTATTTGATATCTGAAGTGGTTCAGCGTGTTTTGACTCACCAGCTGCATCTTTGCTCGCCGCCTCTGAAAAAGATGTTTTAAAAGGTTAAACACAGGAATTTAAAGTGTATTTGCAATCTAACCACAAAACTGCCACTTGAGGGAATTTGAAAATGTTGAAGTCATTTCCAACACGTCGTCGTGCACAAAATGAGGTCTGCCATGGTGTGTGCATTGTACCATTTATGTTATGCAGAGAAAAAATATTTAGATAAAACTGGCTGTGTGAATGACTAAATTGAAACCAATATGTAAATATGACGGAAAACCAAAAACACTAATGTTATATAACAGATAAAACAGAAAAACATCTCAGACGAACACACACACATACGTACACAACACAACACAGGGTTTCCACAGGGTCTTAAAAAGTCTTAAATTTGACAATTTCAATTTTAGGCCTTAAAAAGTCTTAAATACGTCCATATTTTGCATATAGGTCTTAAATTACATTTAGTTAGATCTTAAATATGTACGTTCATTTACTGCCTCACCGTCGCTTTTTTTTGTTTTTGTTTTGGGGAAATGTGGGAAAGTTCCATGTGTTGTACTTTCTGAAGTATCCTGGAATGTAAGAGGCATTTTTTCAACAGCCTGGTCGGAAGGTTTCACCGTGCAATTCGCATTTCCGGAAGGACTTCGGCAGCGAAATCTGCTACAAATACTGGAAAGTGTAAATTTAACAAGTGTTGGCTTAAACAACCAGAAGTCAACTGTGGATTAAAGGTCGTACCGCATACTGAATCTGAAGCCCAGTGTACGCTCTGCAGGAGGGGCCTCAGCTTGGGCAAACTCGGTGTGGAAACGCTGGTGTCACACACAAAATCGTAAAAACACCAGTTAGCTCCTAAAAGTCTCCAGCGAAGTCACACTGTCACACACCTCTGTACGCCTTTGTCCCCAGTTCCCAGTCCAAGGTCAGCCAGTTCTGCTCGACCAGAACTTTGCACCGCCTCTGCTGTCTCGCAGCCAAGTGACATTCAAACCATCTTTGGCTCGATGTTGAAAGGGGAGGGGCTTAGGATTTTGAACACCATTGCAAAACATTTTGGCAACAGATTTGCTTGTAAAAACTTGTGCCCCTCTCTGCTCCAGTTTGATGTGAGGAGCGGCATGTGACAGCCCGTCCTGTCCTTTGCTTTCCTGCAGCCTCTCGTCTTCCACTGTTGAATAAACTGAGTGGAACTTGTCTCACACACACGAGGGTTATTATAGTTAACTACAATTCATTAAGTTCCCAGATAAATCACTTGTTAAACTAATTAAAACTAAACTGAAATTAAAAAAAATAATAAATTAAGATAAAACTAATGAAATATAATAAGCAAAATGAAATGAAAACTAATGAAACTATAATAACACTGACACACACTCACTCACTCACTCCATTCTTCATTATTTTGAGTTCTGTGAATGGCAATAAATTTGGTTATTTTGAAAGTAATTCTGGGACTGCATTTTTCCATACTTTTTCGTACTAAATTTAGTTCTTAAATTTCACTTGTTCAAACCTGAAGAAACCCTGTAACATATTCACACGTCAAAATTGGCTCCAACAGAAAGTGTCGACATGTCGAGTGTAAATAAAACCAGTCTGCACTTTGATCGTGAAGTTTCTGGCCCTGATGAAACACACTCACCTTTTTTTTTCTGCTGCTGTTTCTTCAGTTTGTCCACAAATGGACGCAGCTTGTCCTGGACTGCAGCGTCCATCCTCGGTATCTGCTTCATTTCTTTTTCCACCACAGTGATTGACCCTTCAGTCCCGAAGTACTGGATGATGATCTGAGGGATCTCCTCTCTCACCTTACCGCTCTTCACACCCTGGGGGATTTTGTCCAGATCGAACATCATCTTCTTGAACTCTGACTCGGTCAGTTGCTCCAGAATGGAGGTCAGTGCTGTTTTCCACCTGGTCTCTAAAGCCTTTAATGACATCTGCAACACAAATTAAACACAGAAATCTGACAGAGTGAAGAAACACTGGTGGATTGACCAGATAAAAACGTATGCAAAGTCTTTAAAAAACACTTACCGTCACTTTCTTTGCAGATCTTTTGTTCCTCTCTGTCCTCAGGAGTGTTTTTCTTTTTATGGCGGGACGATTTAGTCATCTTCCGGGTTGGAGGACGGGTAACAGACTCCAACTTGAAACATCTCACCGACATGTTTGCAGCATGGTTTTGCCCACTTAGCTCACCACAAGGCAACAGATCAATGAATCACAGTTCAGTTTCAGTTATTGTGAAGTCATTATGAGAGCAGACTGTCTTCTGTACCGTACTGTAAAAATACACTGTTAAAAGTACTTCATTAAAAATAGAGAAGTGTTTTTTTTTTATTGTACACACTACAAAGGAGCCACACTCGGCTCTTTATATATTTAATTTATATTACTGAATTATTTTTTACTGATGCATTCACATGTACGCAGGCAGCAGCATGTTGATGTGGCTCGTCTCTTTTCTTTCACTTTATTTCACACAGAACAGTCACAGTGAAGAGAACGACTCGCTCTCTTATGATGACAGATGGACAAAAGAAAATGTCATTTTAAAGAATTATATTTAATATTCATCATGTAGATATAAAAAAATGACAACTACAAACAAACTTAAACACATACACACCCATCAAAAGCAACGTGACAATAGTTCCCCCCAAAAGATATAAACCAACAATGTTTTAATCCAAATAAAGTCACTTTAATGTGCACTGTGTATTGTTTAAGCAGAAAAAAAATCTCTTATTAAAATCAGTTCAACAAACCACAAGCACAAAAAACCCAAGACACACAACGCAGAAAATTGAACTGAAGGGAACATTGTCTCTCTATAAAAGCAAGGAATCTCTGTCGCGGACAACAAAGTGGAATCGGAATCTGTGGATGTTCGTGTGTAGCTAGCTGCTAGCCGTTAGCTACACGGCCCACCTCCCAAGTCAACGGACCGGACGCACCGGCACGTCCAAAACCGGACCTAGGGTAAATAATGTCGGCCGCGCTTTTTCGCGAACATCGCCGTCACGTTGGCTTTGTGTCTGGTGCAGGAAGAAACGGAAAAAAAGGGCTTTTGTCACGAAAGCAACCAAAAAGGGATTTTAGGTCCATTGTGTTAATACAGTATGTCAAAATAAGGTTTGTCAAAAAAAGGTCTAAAATATGTATGTTCATTTACCGCTTCCGTTGTCGCCTTTTTTGTTTTTTTAATTCGGGGAAATGTGTTGGTGAGATTCACAGTCAGCTCCGTGTGTTGTACTTCTGTCTGAAGGATCAGGAACTTAAGTGGCATTTTGCCAACAGCCCGGTCGGAATTTATCGCCGCACACTTCACCAGTTCCGGAAAGACTTTGACTGCGGAATCTGCTACAACTACAGCTACAATTCAGCTGGTTAAAAGACCGTACTTAATAATGAATCTGAAGCGCAGTGCACGCTCTGCAAGAGAACCTCAAATTGGGCACACTCGGTGTGAAAGCACTGGTGTTACACATAAATCGGAAAAACTCTGGTTAGCTTCTAAAAGTCTCCAGTGAAGTCATGCTATCACACACTTCTGTATGCCTTTGTCACCAGTTACCGGTCTAAGTTCGTCCAGTTCTGCTCGACCCGAACTCTCGTAGTCAAGCAACATTCAAAGCTTCTTCATCTCAACTCGGACGTTGAAATGGATTTTGAACACCGTGTGTGTGTGTAGTTTTTGTGTGTGTGTGTGTGTGTGTGTGTGTGTGTGTCCTGGTGTATCTGTACAAAATAAATAAATAAATATATAAAGAAAAAGGGTTACTATAGTTAATAAATTAAATTCCCAGATATAAACTAAAGCTACTTAATCACTTGTTAAATTAATTCAAACTAAACTGAAATAAAAAGCAAACTGAAAAAAAAAATTAAAATAAAAACTAATGAAGTTTTAGAACTTTAATAACTCTGACACACTCACTCCTCTCTTAATTGCTTGAGTTGCTCTGTTAATAGCAATAAATTGTTATTTTTTAAAGTGATTTGGGGACTTTATTTTTCCTTGCTTTTTCGTAGTTCGTGTAGGTCTTAAATTTTGTTGAAAGTGGTTTTAAAAAGTCTTAAATTTGACTTGTTCAAGCCTGCAGAAACCCTGTACTTAACCTCCCACTTTTCTACAGGAATACATATTTCCTACAGGCACTGCACTAGTCATTTACAAAAACAAAGAAAAAGAACATTATTTATAAAAAACTATCAACACTAGGGGGCGACAAAGATCCGTACAAAAGTTCTTATCACAGGACGAGATGTGAAAGTTTTAAATGCTTTTTGTTTCTGAGTGTTAATTGAACAAATGTGTTTGAACTGGTTGCTACAACCACACGTTTCTGTAGATTTAACAACAACCTTCACTTGTTGCTTCACTTTAGTTAAAAACTGTTTTCAGTCTCATGAAGGTCGATAAAGACACGTTTTACATGTAAAAGTACTTTAACATAAATCTGCACAGACATTTCGTTAACATTCATGTGAAACGACACAAAAAAAAACATTAATGCACTTTCAAAACAGTAAAAACAAGAAGAGAAGACAACAGAAGATGTGTCACAGTACTTTGCACTGAAACACAAACAGTTACATTATCAGCATCATTAATTATTTCACTGGAGCGGCTGTGAGTTCTTTTATTTGACCTCCTTGTATTACTGCGTCTGCTGACATTGGAATGATGTCAAGGAGCTTTTCTTTTATATCACCCTCCAGTTTGAAGCCAAAAGCCTTTGCCAGAAGTGGAGAAGCCACAACACACCTGTGCATCTCGTCTCTGAAAAATGCGTCCAGGTGAGTCTCCTTCTTTGTGGCTTTTGCGATTCCTTCAATTTCAATTCTCTCACTCTGGCTGCCACTTTGAACCTGTGTAAAGAACAGTCATGATTTAGGGGATGATTAAGAATACCTTTACAGTCTCTTCTCTCATCTCATCTCATTATCAACCGCTTATCCGTGAGGGTCGCGGGGATGTGATCACTTCGACCCCTTTTACTAGGGGACGCGGATGTTACTGGAGCCAATCCCAGTTATCTCTCTGGGCGAAGGCAGGGTTCAGCCTGGATGAGTCGCCGGCTCATCGCAGGGTCACCTTTATCGTCATTTAGAAAGTTTGGCTGGGTGAGGAACATCTTGTTTTCTTCCTTTACACACATTTTACGGACTTAGGATACTCAAAAAACCCAAAACAACATACGTGTCAAAAGCGTTGCAAATTAAAATATCTGATTATGAGCAAACCCCCCCCCCCCCCCAAAAAAAATAAATAAATAAACATTTACTGTAGTAACCACAACGGTACATTTCTACCAGATATACAAAATTCTAAAGCGCCTCACATTTAGATTGACAAAAAGCCTCTTACTGCCACTCTCACCAAACAGGAAGTCGGCCATTTTGTTGCCAGTTACCTCGTGGAGTATTAGTTTGATGAGCTTCACGTTGGGTTTGCTCATTGTAAACACTTAAACAATATAAAGTTATTCAACTTTTGTGTTGGCTGTGTGCTGAATAATGATGTTTCACTATGAAACAGGACATTGTTGCAACTTAAATACACAATGTTGAAGTGAAACTCTCGCCAAAATGCAACCTGGGGTCTTCATAGTGTGATTGGCAAAGGACAAAAAAGCAGGAAAATATACGGCACATTTCGCTAACAACAAAACAAATTATCCTGCATTTATATGGAACTAAGCTTTAGGAGCGTTCCACCTTAACTGTCCTCCAGGTTACGTCACATTCTGAGATCGACACTTCTCCACTGGCAGGACGGCGGCGAGCGGAACAAGCTACTGCTAACGTGAGTTGTTCAAAAACCTTCTTTTTAGTAAACTGTGTACACAAGTTTCATGTTGTGTCGAGCCTTCTTAGTGTTTTAAAAATAGAGATTTTGATGATAATATAAAGTTGCCCCTAGAACTCCCATTGAAAAAAATAAAAAATAAAAAATAAGGTGAATAAAGTGGCGTTTTCGTCGTAATTATGCTTTTAAGCTAAATTTTGACTTGGGTACATTCACAAAAAGACCCTAGGTCACATTTTGGTAAGAGTTTCACTTTAATTCTAATCCACCCCAAATGTACGTGTTTGATAAGAAACCCAGCCTGAGGACAGCTACGTGTGTTCGAGGCTGTTTGTAGCTTTAATGTTTTAGTTTTTTCCAGCACCACATGCAGATGTGCCTCATTCCTCCCACATAAACCACAAACAGCAGCAGATCACTGCAGCTACCTTCTGAATTTTGGTGAATCCAGTTGAGTTCAGCGAGATTGTGCCATAGTACCGGTTGGTCTTCATGTTGGTAGCCTGGATGACATCACCCACTGATAATCCTTTGCACTGCCTGGTGTCTTCACCCCACATGCAGATGCTGATGGAGTCGGTGTCGTCTTTTATCTGGAAACGCTGCGTCGTCTTCTGTTTTGTCTTCCCTGTAGCTGGTTCGATGGGATCAATCTGAACAAACCAACAGCACGTGATTCAAACAACAATGGAATAAAAAGACCACCAAGTTTTTCACAGATTAGAAAAAACTGTTTCTTTGTTAAAAATGTGGCTCCATTAGTGCTGCACTGAGTGTTTTCACTAGTCTGACTTTAAGATCAAGTATCATGTAATCAACAACTTTGTCTTAGTTTCACTTCAAATTAGAAAAAGGCTGATCTGTGTATCATCTGTTCATTCAAAGCCACTGAGCACAATCTGCTGAACAACAAACCACAGACAGACACATAACGAGACGAGCTGGTGAACATAGAGGAGTGTTAAGAGGCAGATATTTCCCTCGGCAGAAGCTGGAGGCTAAAATCTGATCTAAAACAGAGAGAATGCCGAGTTCTCCGGTTTTAACTCACCTTTGTAATGGTTCCTGTAACAGTCACACGGATGTCAGTAGACAGTTTGGCTTCAGCAATGGAGTATTCTGGACTCTTGGGATAAATCAGCTCCCGAGCTTCCGTCTCAAGCTCGTCTGGAACTTGAACAGGTTTCGTCTCTGAGTATTTACTCTGTGAGCGAAACTTAAAAACGTTCTCATCTTTGGTTAGCTGCCTGAACATGTAGGTCTTCTCTTCCATGATTTGTTTATAGAATGGTTTTCCATACACCATCAATTTCATGCTGGCCGTCTCATCAGCGACTGCCAGATAAAAAAAATACTTTTTAACATTTTCTTTGGTTCGATAACTGCGCACACCAGATTTCTGAACAACTTTCCCAACAATGCCATCAGTGTCAAGAAGTGCACTGCTGGACTTCAGCTCACGGATGGATTTCTTCTGCATACAAACAAGAGACAGAAACATCAAAGAAACATCAGTACAAACATTCAGGTTGTGAGCAGTGAAAGAAAAATTCAAAGAAAACCACTCACCCAACGATCAGCGTTTGTCTCCTGGAAAACAAACATTTCATTAATGCTCAGTTCTCAATAACGTGGGAACAAACATGAATACTGAACTCTCTCTTCATAAACATGTTACACCTGCATCATTCTCATCAGTCCTCGTCTTCAGCTACACAGTCAGAGGCATCGTGTGTTTGAAATATTTAGATATTACATCTTTTATATATGCGTGTAAGAGTGCATGCAAGGGGATTAATTGAGCAGGTTAATTTAAAAACTCCTACCTTGACAAGCTGGCTGCTCTTTTGACCTGTAAAAGGAGAAGCAAACATCAGTCAGTGTTTCTGGGTGACGTTCTGAATCAGCATGTGAGGCTGTAGAGTGTTAAAGCTCAACTGAAATCAGCTTTAATACTCTACAACCTCACATGCTGATTCAGAAAACTGGTTTGTTAACGAGCTGGTCGTCTGATTGTTCCTCAGCTCAGATCTCTGATATTAACTTGAATTTTTTTTTCCTTGTAGAAATTATGGATAAAAGCTACAAAAGTGAGACCCTGTTTGACATTAATCAGAGTTTTCTATTGTTAAATATCTAAAAAATGACACAAACAAGTGTAAAGAGATGTTGGGACCAGATCTTACAGCTGGTGAAACCTTCGTACCTTCTGCAGGCTTATTTTCCTCCTCCGCTTGATCACATTTATTCTTCTTCCCTGAAAATGAAACATAAACTGTAAATGAAAACACAAACACAGACTAGATACTACAACAAAAGTAGGTTCAGTAGAAATGACACTAAAATAAACAAACAGGAAAGCTGATTTTCAGCCAGTGTTGGTAGTAGATGCAACTGAACAATGCTAAATTTCTCATCTCTTTAAATCCTTCCAGTGACATGTTTTACATCCTCTGGTGGATTTTAGGGCCGTTGTAACAACCTACAGGTCAACTGATGCAACGAGTACCGTCAGACGGAGAGAGAGAGAGCCGCCAGGCTGTCTCACCAAACTCTGATCAAACTGTCTAAACTAGGTTGTGCAGAAAAAACTATAAACCTAGATGATATGACTAAAAACTGCATACTTCTGCCCAAAATATTTTCAGAAACATACTTTGGTGTTTTGTTTAGATACAGTAGAGAAAAATGTGTCCTGGAAGTCAACGTCATATTGTTTCTGTGTTGTGAAAACAGAGGCTGAAAAATCTCTGATCAAACTGTAAAACAAGGCGGTGCTGATATTAACCACAATAATATTCCACTGCTGCGACAAACAAATTTCCCCGTCTGCGGGACATTAAAGGATTTCTGATTCTGATTCTGAATCCTGTTCAGTGAGTTTTAGCTTCAATGGTGTTTGTTAGCAGCCAGTCAACTACGGAGCAAAACGAAGCAGCACCATCCATCAGTGGAAATATATTATTTATTTTGGTCTGGTGCAGTGCATTCTGGTTGTTGTAGGTTTTCTGTCTTTGGAGCAGAAGGGATACCACAGCCTTTTATCTCTGTTCATCACACTACTTTCAAACATATTAGTGTCTTTCTGCTGCAGAGACGAACCAGTTTCATGCACGAGCCAGCAGTGAAACACTTCTCTGAGTGATGTGTTGTCTGGTAACCTACCTGCTGGAGGATTGTCTTCCTTCTCCACTGGATCACACTTTCTCTTCTTTCCTGTAAAATAGATTTGACACTAAATGTGAGTTTAGTTCCTGAGACACCTGCTGTCCACTCAGTGTCCATGCTTCACTTTGACAGTGTGAACAGTTTAAAAGCTTCACAGCTGTTTCCTGCAGCCAGACGTGTCTCTGCTAAATAAAACCTGAAGGTGAATACTTAATCACTTATTTGGGGTTCAGTATTTGTATTTATTGTTGAGATATTGGTTTACATCTTGACATTAGAGTATTTATACATCCTCCATTCATGTTTAAATGAAACATTTAAAAAGTCCAGTATTTAAAAACTATTATTATATGAACTCACCATTTCCCCCTTTTTCATTTTTGCTCCTCAGTTCTTCGACAAAGGGGCCCAACAGTTCCTGCATCCTCGGATCCTTCCTCGGTATCTCTTCCATCATGATATCATGTATTGCAGAAATTGATTCGTCATGTCCGTAGCACTCAATGATTCTTTGGGCCATCGTTGCTTTAGATCCGCTTCCCTTCTGGCTTCCGGGGATTTTGTCCAAATGTTCCATTGTTTCTTTGTATTGTTTTGGTTTCAGCTCCTCCAGGATTTTAGTCAGAGTTGCTTTCCACTTTTTCTCTGAAGTATCTGACATCTCTGTGACACAGAAACATGACAGAACAGAAACATGAGAGACTGTTCCTGCTGTTTGTTCTGATGTGATGTGAACACCCTCAAATTAAAGATGGAGGTTATCACATTATCGTTGTCGTCTTGAGTTATTCTCAGCTAACAGTCGGCTGTATTTTCTGTACACACATGCTACACATGCTACACGTTGCTCTGCCCTTAAATGTGTCCTGAAGTGAAGTAATTGAGTAAATGTATTTGGTTAGAAGTTACAGTTAGAGCTGCCCTAAAAAAATATTTTTCTAACGATTAATTTTTCGATTAACAATTCATTTTTCAGTTAAGGATTATTTCACATTACTTGATCAATGTAACTATTCACACAATATGGATATCAACACATTTCTTGTTAACGTTTCAATATTTATTGAACATTTCTTTAACATGGCACTTAGAGCAATTGTGCAAAATAATGCATTCTGATGTCAGATGTAGTATCTAACAAAAATCAAAACCTTAACTATGTATGTCTAGCCTATGTAAAATAGGGAATTGAACAGCAAATCTCAGGACACATAATCTCATGCTCTTTGGCCTAAACATTTCTATATTTAAACACTTAAACACTGCAGATCATTCAAAATGAAATAAAATGCAGAAAAATCTGCGTTCCAACATAAACGATCAGAAACCTCACAGAAGCATTTTGTTCTGGTAAGTTTGCTCAACATACTTTAAATGTCGGCTCTTCACCCTGCTGGAAAAACCAGCATAGGATGCTTGTGACCAGCTTCATCAGCAACTTCACCAGCAAGACTATGCTGGTAGGCCAGCATAGTTAATGGGACCTTGAGCTTCATCATGCTGGTGGACCAGCATAATGAAGCTGGTCCACCAGCTAAACCAGCACTAACCAGCATAGATGCTGTTTTTTTCAGCAAGACAGATTGTAATACGGTTATTTGCCTACTGTGCGACTGAAAGACGCAGGCATAATTATGTCAGTGTTGGCTTCCCTACAACCGGACATGCTAAAAATAGTAGTTGAGCCTGTTATGCCTTGTTTTGTTTATGTAGAAAATTTAGAAAGTACATGTTGGCACAGGATACATGTTATATAAAGTTATGGGATTTCAAAAAAATCCCAAATTAATGGGCGTTTAATGGGGCTAGCGAAGGGTTGTGTTACCAGGGGTGTCAATCTTACGGCAGGGTTTAATTAAGCCCGCGAGATGATTTTGCAAAGTGTAAAAATAACAGAAAAGTCTGCAATTTTTCAATAAAAGTAACTGCTATTTCAAATGTGTCCACTGGGAGTCGCTGTTCATGCTGGAGCTGGTTCTACGAAAGGCCCGTCTCTGTTCATACGTGCTCGTTTGGTGTCAACTTTACCCTCTGTCGCACCCTCATTACCCAAAATGGCTTTGTCGAAAAAGAGAAAAGTGGACACAGAGTGCAGAGTTTTCCACGAAAAATTAACCTTTTTCTATTTATTCACGGAGGTGAATGGGAAACCTGTGTGTTTGGTCTGTTCACAGCAAGTTAGTACTGAAAAATATAACATTCGACGCCACTATGAGACTCATCATGCCAAAAAATATACCAGCTTGCAAGGACAACTGAGAAGAGAGAAGATAAATGAATTGTTAGCGGGTCTGAAGAAACAGCAGTCTGTTTTTACCCATAGCCGAGATATCAGTGATGCAGCAGTGAAGGCTAGCTACCTTATTGCTAGTGAAATAGCAACATCATCAAAGCCGTTCTGTGAGGGTGAGTCCGTGAAAACATGCATGCTGAAGGCGGCCGAGGTCGTGTGCTCTGAGAAGCGGCAGGCTTTTGCTAACATTAGACTGAGGAGAAACACCGTGGCAGATAGATTTTGGATCTTTGGGCAGATTTGGACAGCCAGCTGAAGCACAAAGCCAAGTCGTTTGTTGCATTTCTGGTTGCAATTGATGAGAGCACGGACATTACAGATGTTGCCCAACTCGCCATATTCATTCATTGATAAGACTTTGACTGTCACCGAGGAGTACCTGGAGTTGGTGCCTATGACAGATACCACAACAGCAGATGACATGTTCAACTCTTTCGTCGGAGCGCTGGACAGGGTCGGAGTGGACTGGGCCCGTGCTGTCAGCCTGGCTACAGATGGCGCGCCATCAATGATTGGGATATTACGTGGATATTACAGAGCACTTGAATAATCTGAACAAAACACTGCAAGGCCGCAAAAAAGTTGTCACACAGTATTATGACAGCATAAGCGCGTTCAAGTTGAAGCTGACTTTGTGGGAGACACAAATTTCAGGTGGTGTCCCTGCTCATTTTCCCGGTTTAAAAGATGTCTGAGCGCCCAGAGTTAATGTTGACATGACTCGGTACAAAGATAAGATCACGTGACTACTGCAGGAGTTTGAGCAACGGTTTCAGATTTTTGTCTATCTTAAGACAGATTTCACAGTTTTTTGCTTGCCATTCACAGTCGACGCCTCTGATCCGCCAGTCAACATCCAACTTGAAATAATTGACTTGCAGTGTGATTCAGATTTAAAGGACAAATTTGCCTTGGCGAGCTTGCGCACATTTTATCAGTTTCTCCTGCCAGGTTACCCCAAACTGACAGCCCTTGCTGCTAAAGTTTTGTCCATGTTTGGGACTACCTATCATTATGAACAAGTTTTCTCTGTAACTAAGCTGCGCTCAAGGCTCACACACATGCACTTAAATGACATCCTGAAATTGGCTGCTACTCAGGATATGACGCCTGATATTGATGCACGTGTGAAGGCTAAAAGATGCCAAGTTTCAGGAGCAAATTAAACAGTGAGTTACCCTACTTAATGTAAAATGCTGCTTCGGACACTTTTGCAGCCTGAAGAGTTCTGTGAAAATGAATGCTTGCTGTGGAAATATACTCTGAACATTGTAGGGGTGGGGGAAAAAATCAATTCACATAAGAATCGTGATTCTAATCATCCACAATTCTGAATCGATTCATAAACTTAAAAATCGATTTTTTTATTAACGTTCCCCCGTCTCTCAGTGCGCCCCCACAGGCTTCCGTACACAGTGTAGCAAGCTTGGGGAAAGAAAGACAACGAATTTGTCTTCAAAATAAGAGCTTTACATTGCACCCCATTGGAATTTAAAACTGAGTTCTTAGCAGGGGGCTTTTAATTTGAAAGTAGCGACCGTTCCTAGCTTGCCGACACAACAACAAGCTAACAGTGAAGACAGCTTCAGAGACCGAGGAGACGCTAGCATCTCCTGGATCTCAGCGGCTGTCCACTTGATCCATCTTAATGTCCGCGGGTGAAGTGATGGACTGACTGCTGTGATCAGCTGTTTCCTGGTTTTAAAACTCCCCGGCTGTGGGTCGCACAACAGTGCCGGTCATCCACACCTCCGCCCACCTCACGCAGAGGCCGGCATAATGACGTCTCGGATTTAGATCGGAATGGAGTTGGATGCCTCCGAGGTGGCAAATTGGCGGACCAGGACAGACCCCCAATTTACCGGCTTCTGTCTAAATCCGCGGACCGAGCTGCAAAAAAGGATGGTCAAATTGGCGGCTTGCTGCCCAGTATAAAAGCGGCTATTAACTATGCAAACAAGGGCAGCCATGCACTGCAGGCACAATGTCAAACAGAAGTGCACAAATAGAAGGTGCAGGTCAAAACATCCACACTCAGTGTAGCCAGCACCTTCCTTCCAAGCAGAGAGACAGCAACTTTTTCAAAATCCATATTCATCTAGTGAAAACACACTCTTTAAGTGCTTGCTTTTTTCATTCTGCACCAGATTGCGCTATTAAAGTTGTGCTGTTGCGCATTTCATGAGACAAGTTCTCATTTCTTATATAGCATAATGTGACCATAGATAGATGTCACCTTTTGCCTTAAGTTTGCTTTTGTGTAAGTGCAGTGCCCGTAAGAAAAATGTATTTCTATAAAAAAGTGGGAGGTCAAGTAGCTTTTTCATGGATGGCCAAATGAGGCTGTGTTTGAAGGTGGGACGTCAGGGATATTTAGGTTTGTTGTGAAATCCGATATTCCAGGGTATAATTTGCTGTTTTTGACTATTAAAAACTATTTACTTGGTGTCATTATTTTCAGAGTTATTTTTTTATTTTGACATACTGTATTAACACAATGGACCTAAAATCACAAAAAAACATAAAATCCGAGTAGAAAAAGTTAGATTTTTTTACTGTGAAAACCACAAATATGTTTACAAACCATTTTTTATTACTTATAATGCATATATAAATTGTTGTTTATATTATATGTGAATACATTTTAAAAATGTACAAAGTTACATGTAACTATTTACATTCAAATGCAGGCAATGCTCATTCAGCAGTCTCCTAATTGTTTTGACTCATTAAACAAAAAACCGACTCCACTACACACTAAACTAACTACACACTCCAAACACGATAAATGTCACAAATCTCTCAACTCTCAGTATCACTGTCTGTCATTCATCTGCTTACGTCCCTCCCACAACTTCCTGTTCCTCAACAACCAAACTTGCTGCTTGGACACTTTCGTGACAAAAGCCCGTTTTTACCGTTTCTTCCTGCACCAGACACAAAGCAAACGTGACGGCAATGTTCGTGAAAAAGCGTGGCGGACATTATTTACCCTAGGCCCGGTTTTGGACGTGCCGGTGATTCCGGTCCATCGCCTCGATCGGGAGGTGGGCAATGTAGCTAGCGGATAGCAGCTAGCGGCTAGCAGCTAGCTACACACGAACATCCACAGATTCTGATTCCACTTTGTTGTCCGCGCGTCTCCAGATCTCCTCAGACCCGAACAGACTCGATCCGGACTCTTTTAGTCTCATTAATCCACAACAGTCAGTTTAGATGCACAGAACAGAACGGGACCGCACCACCGGCAAAATCCCAGTCCAGCTCGCGCCGCAGCAGGTATAAATCTGCTTGTTTCTTAAGGTGGGGGGTCGTGGTGGGCTCTGCAGTGATTGGCTCTGGTGCGCACGTGACTGTGGTGGCTCCGGTGGACAATGCTCGTGGAATTTGTAAAGCATTTATGAAATAATTTATTAACGCTATCATTGCAGTCCAAACAAATGCAAAATAGCACACCCTTGAACCACGCAGCAGCCATGTTGAAACTCTCAGGTCAGTCTGATGCTGATCTGCAGAGATATTTGAGGAATACACACACACACACACACACACAGACAGAGGTTATTCGCTTACATCATTGGAATCAGTTTATTTATAAATCACACTATCTTATACACTGTATTGTTTTGATGCCATAATTTCCCCTAACACACTATGCATTGTATCAATTTTTGAATCGAGAATCAGTTGAATCGAGAATCGATTCTGAATCGAATCGTGACCCTAAGAATCGGAAACGAATCGAATCGTGAGACACCCAAAGATTCACATCCCTAGAACATTGTGCAATATCATGTCAGTCAGCAGCAAAGAGTTTGGTTTGGTGGGACCCAGTTGCTCATGCATTGCCACAACTGATATAGTTATATTAGATATAGTATTGTCGTATAAACTGTATGTACAAGGCATTGGGATAACTCAACCTTCTTTAATAGTTCCCACCCACTTTTGTACGTTTGGATTACACAGATGTGGAAATGAGAGCAAATTTAAAATAAGTTCTAGATCTTGACAAGTTGTTTGATCATAAAGTAAAATACTTTATTGGTCAATTCCAGATACGTGTGACTAAATATGTTGTGCCTTTGTAGATACACTGTGACCTGTAAGTGCTAATTCACATGAGTAAATGATAAACTGAGGCATTATATTGTTGAAATTGCACAAATTCTTCTTAAAAATGTTAGGTTGTTAAAAATGTTTTTTTAAAAAGATTGTTCCTTAAAGATGAGCATTTACAGAATGTACTACTTTTTTGCACTAAAATAAAGGGGAAAATTTGAAGTTGTGCCATGATTTTAGAGAGATTAAATTTGGCTGTATGTGGCCCCTGACCTAAAATGAGTTTGACACCCCTGTGTTACACTATTCCTGTTCACCTCCAGACCGTGGTCGGGAAGCACAAGCTTATGTTTATCTTCGTGGTGAACCCCTTTCCATGTGTTAAAGGAGAACGTAGGCCATTTTTAACTCATATCCCTGTTGATGGAGGTTACAGAGTGCTGTCAGTAGGAAAAATAACGTGAATTCTTTGCACAATATTGACCAGATATCAGGACGGCAGCTAAAGGGAACCTATGGGGGCAGACATCCTTAAAGGCAGGAACACACCGGCCCAACCGTTGGACGTCTGAAGCGTTTGGAGAGGCTCGGACGAGGTCGGCAGCAAATATGTTTGGTGTGTTCAGCTGCGTCGGAAGCTTTCGGAGCCGCGCGGACGTTGTCGGATCCGACTGAGCATGCGAAGTCTGAGGAGGAGGGCCGTCGGACGTCTGAGCCATTGGATTCTCTGATTGGTTGTGTGCCAGCTGAATAGCCGTTCTGATTGGCGTTGTGCTAGCGAATCAGCGCGGTGTGTGGGAGGGACGGAATACTGTGTGCGCTTTCGGTTATGTCTGCCCCCATAGGTTCACTTTAGCTGCCGTTCTGATACTCGGTAAATATTGTGACAAATGTTCTCGTTATTTTTCCTAATGACAGCACTCGGTAACCTCGATCAACACAGATATGAGTTAAAAATGGCCGGTGCTCTTCTTTAAAGCTCCTGTTTGAAAGATGGTAAAACTGACGCGTTGGGTTTCCCAACTCGTCAGATACTGACGCTTTAGGATTGTAGGTCGGGTCGGTCACCATCTGCAAGCGTCTGTATCTGACAAGTTGGGAAACCCAACGCGTCAGTTTTACCATCTTTCAAACATGAGCTTTAAGCTGGTCGAGAAAAAATACTAGACAGCTTTGCTGTATCTTGACGAGCTGTCGCCTTTATTCACAGCCAAACTGCAGACTATATTGTACACTTTATTGCCATCACTACTACTGTTACTCCTTTTGCTTCTTCTTCCTCTCCCATTCATTCACTGTCCGTACGCTCCCTTACTCTCTCTTGCTTGCCCACTCACACCTTGCACTGCGCTCCCTGCTGGAAAAACCAGCATAGACCAGCATATGTTGTGTTTTGGTGCTGGTATGTGTTTTGGTGCATGTAGCACACATGCACAGGATGGCAAGAATGGGAAGCTGTTGATGGGATGGTGGTCACCAGCATCTCATCAACAGCAACAGCAGGAAGCAGAATAAACGTCACAGCACATGAAAATATTACAATTTGCCTTTATTTCATGTATGCTACGAAAATATATAAGGTTAGGTAAGGTAACGGTAAAAGTAATTCAAAAATGACAGATTATTAATGACACAATAACAATATTCCCCCCAAAAATACAATCCAACAGGCCAAAGTGCTGAACCATTATAAATTATAGAACAATACAATAAAACAATGCCAAAAGAACAAGCCTGCAGGATGAGGCAACTCATCTCTGGTACAAAAGCGAATGCTTCTCTATCTCCTTCCGTACGGCAGCAGGATGAACAGGCTGTTAATATTCTGTGGGCTCTGTGTAGACACCTCACCAATATCACTGATGCTCGGCCCAGCATCATTAATGACACCTTGCTGGTGGACCAGCTTCTTCAGCAACTTCACCAGCTCATGCAAGCACTACCCAGCATAGACCATTATGGAAATCATGCGGGTATATGTTGGTTTTTCCAGCAGGGCTATTCCTGAAAGGGGCTACACCACTCTTACAACAGTTGATATTCTCAGCCTGTGCGGGTCTTACCACTTACGGATATTTGCCAACCCCCTTGGTAGTTTGGGACAACATTATTCATGTCGACGAATTCATGTCGTTGATTACGTCGAGACGTGGTCCCAACCCTAGTTACAGTTTAGCTTTTATTATACTTCATTATGTCCTCATTACTTTTTATATCTTTTGCCTTGTTGTGAGAGCTTAAAGTCAACAAACACATCAGCACCAGTGACGACTAGCAGACCTGTGACTGTTGCACATGAACGAGTACAGACGAGAAAAGAGATGCTAACAATAAACCATCCGCTCCTTCAACCTTTAATCCGATCGTAGTCCAGCTAACAGCTAACAGGGAGCTAGCATCAGCCATCATTCAAACCGGAGAACAAAGAACAAACAAATCCTCCTCACACAGTGTTTGATGTTCAGCACAAATATTAGTTTGGTCATCAAAGTATTAAAGGTTTTATTTCACAATGCATTAATTTTTCAAAAGAAACACGTCTTAAATTAATACTTAAAATAGTATTTTTTAATAATTCATACTCACTTCCTTAACAGCTTGTTTGCGTCCCAGACCTGTGAAACCTATCTGACGTTCAGCAGCAGGAACAGGAAACATGGCACATACCAACTTAAATCATGTGTTACTGACCCGCCTGCTGCTCTGCTTATCAACAATACATTCAAAAATATAAAAGACGACAGTGTTTTAATCTCCATAGATTTGATTGTTCCCAACTTTGATGGTTAATCATCATTACATCCAGTTTCAGGGCTCACAGGTCACCCCTCCAGTGAACAATGGTTCAGCCCACTTCATCCCGCCTAAAATCCGGTTTGAACCAACTCAACAGAAGTGGTTTCACTTTCAACACAGGTGGACAAAGAGACGCAGGGCATCAACACCACCTGTTTACAACAGTGTAAAATTATATAAAACTCATTTATAACTAATAAAAGTTTGACTTTGACTTTGAGGAGGAGAGCTGCAGGATAGAACATAACGTTTTCTTTATGTTTATACAGAATAAAACAACAGTACCAGGATCAGTATCTGATCAGTGCAGCACAGGAAACATACACATATGAACAAGTATTCAAATATAATATGGACCTAAATATAAAAACTGCCACAGTTAACAAACATGTACAGCTGACTGATAGATAGAAAAACAGAGTCCTAGAATGTATCTCGTAATCAAGATGAGAAGATAAATAATAAACACAATATGTGTTCATGTAAACTGATGCACAGCAGTTAATGTGTAATAAAAATAATTTCTGCACGGCACTGTAGTTATCACATGGTTGACTGAGTGAAACATGGGTATTTAAAAGAAAGGTCACAATTTCATAATAAGAGTGATGTAAAAAATCTTTTTAATAATATGTTAATAATAAATATTTTATTATATAGTATAAAGTCTCTGCTGTGAAAAACATAAATAAAACAATGTCATCATTTCTTAATCATTTTCCTCTTGTATTCTATTTCATTGAAAAGTTTACATATTTCCTACTATTATATATTCACTGATTCAAGTATTTATCTGCTTATTTGGACTTTGACAGCAGCAAGTTGAGCAATTGTTTGTTTAATAATGAGGTTTTAAACAACATCCCAAGTTTTTTCCAGTCTGGGTTTATTAACTATAAATGTAAGTGAACAGTACTTCTTATCAGTACATTCACTTTAGTACAATTGTGAAGTAGTTGAGTATTTCCATGTTCTTCAGCGTGACACTCGCACCACTCCACTACATTTATTTGAGAACTTTACAGATAGTTTATATAAAAACATGATTTGTCAACTCAGCGTCTCTGTCAGACTCCACAGACTGAACTTTACACTCATCAAAAACTGCTTCCTGGTGAAACATTCAGTGTTTATTATGAAAAAGTTTATTAATTAGTTAACTGTTGAGCCATAAAATCAAAAAACTGTTTAAATGTAACTAACAGGAGACTTCACACCAGCCTTCATTCAAACAAAGAACGATTTATTTAATTCTATAAATAAAGACAATTATCTCTTTGTTTACATTCACACACACTTTATTGCAAAGGATCATCCACCATAATGTTTGTAACATTAAACATCTTTCAGTTTGATCCACAGCAGCATTAATAACAAACAGCCTGAACACACGTTAACATTTGTGTTTCTTCTGAAGGTTTCTGGAGTCGACACCTTGACGTGTTTTCTTAAAAAACGAACATAATAAAAAGTTTAAGTATAAAGTATCTGACATTTTCATTAACATAATTTAAATGTTGCACCCGTATGTGTGACACAACGACACAAAAAAACATTAACACATTTATTTTAAAAAAACATTAAAAGCGAAAAGAGAAGAAGTGTCACAGTACTTTGCACTGAAACACACACAGTTACATTATCAGCATCATAGATTATTTCACTGGAGCGGCTGTGAGTTCTTTTATTTGACCTCCTTGTATTACTGCGTCTGCTGACATTGGAATGATGTCAAGGAGCTTTTCTTTTATATCACCCTCCAGTTTGAAGCCAAAAGCCTTTGCCAGAAGTCGAGAAGCTACGACACACCTGTGCATCCTGCTTCTGAAAAATGCGTCCAGGTGAGTCTCCTTCTTTGTGGCTTTTGCGATTCCTTCAATCTTAATTTTCTCACTCTGGCTGCCACTTTGAACCTGTGTACAGATCAACAGTCATGGTTCAGGAGATGATTAAAAATACCTTCATAGTCATTCCGTTTTTCACAGATTAAAAAAACAGTTGCTTTGGTAAAAATGTGGCTCCATTAGTGCTGCACTGAACGTTTTCACCAGTCTGACTTTAAGATCAAGTATCATGTAATCAACAACTTTGTCTTAGTTTCACTTCAAATTAGAAAAAGGCTGATCTGTGTATTTTCTGTTCATTCAAAGCCACTGAGCACAATCTGCGGAACAGCAAACTGCAGACAGACACAGCTGGAGGCTAAAATCTGATCTGAAACAGAGAGAATGCCGAGTTCTCCGGTTTTAACTCACCTTTGTAATGGTTCCTTTAACAGTCACACGGATGTCAGCAGACAGTTTGGCTTCAGCAATGGAGTAATCTGGACACTTGGGATAAATCAGCTCCCGAGCTTCCGTCTCGAGCTTGTCTGGAACTTGAACAGGTTTTCTCTTCTTTGAGAATTTACTCTGTGCGCGA
This sequence comes from Sparus aurata, assembly GCF_900880675.1. Taxonomy (NCBI): domain Eukaryota; kingdom Metazoa; phylum Chordata; class Actinopteri; order Spariformes; family Sparidae; genus Sparus; species Sparus aurata. The sequence goes on along the minus strand of NC_044199.1, from coordinate 33,403,105 downwards.
AGCTTAATAAAACCTTTCTCGTCTTTTGTTAGCTTTCTGAACATGTAGGTCTTTTTTTCCATGATTTGTTTATAGAATGGTTTTCCATACACCATCAATTTCATGCTGGCCGTCTCATCAGCGACTGCCAGATAAAAAAAATACTTTTTAACATTTTCTTTGGTTCGATAACTGCGCACACCAGATTTCTGAACAACTTTCCCAACAATGCCATCAGTGTCAAGAAGTGCACTGCTGGACTTCAGCTCACGGATGGATTTCTTCTGCATACAAACAAAAGAGACAGAAACATCAAAGTAACATCAGTACAAACATTCAGGTTGTGAGCAGTGAAAGAAAAATTCAAAGAAAACCACTCACCCAACGATCAGCGTTTGTCTCCTGGAAAACAAACATTTCATTAATGCTCAGTTCTCAGTAACGTGGGAACAAACATGAATACTGAACTCTCTCTTCATAAACATGTTACACCTGCATCATTCTCATCAGTCCTCGTCTTCAGCTACACAGTCAGAGGCATCGTGTGTTTGAAATATTTAGATATTACATCTTTTATATATACGTGTAAGAGTGCATGCAAGGGGATTAATTGAGCAGGTTAATTTAAAAACTCCTACCTTGACAGGCTGGCTGCTCTTTTGACCTGTAAAAGGAGAAGCAAACATCAGTCAGTGTTTCTGGGTGACGTTCTGAATCAGCATGTGAGGCTGTAGAGTGTTAAAGCTCAGCTGAAATCAGCTTTAATACTCTACAACCTCACATGCTGATTCAGAAAACTGGTTTGTTAACGAGCTGGTCGTCTGATTGTTCCTCAGCTCAGATCTCTGATATTAACTTGAGTATATTTTTATTACTGGTAGTTATTATGGATAAAGCTACAAAAGTGAGACCTTGCTTGACATTAATCAGAGTTTTCCATTGTTAAATATCTAATTTTATTAAACAAACAAGTGTTAAGAGATGGGGACCAGATCTTACAGCTGGTGAAACCTTCGTACCTTCTGCAGGCTTTTTCTTCTTCTTCTCCACTTGATCACATTTCCTCTTCTTTCCTGAAAATAAAACATAAACTGTAAATGAAAAGACAAACGCAGATTGGGTACTATACCAAAAGTAGGTTCAGTAGAAATGACACTAAAATAAACAAACAGGAAAGCTTAGTTTCACTACAGTGTTGGTAGTAGGTCCGTGTATCTTTTGGTCATTCGATTTTCCTGTCAGAAATGGGTATTAAAAAACTAAAAACTAGTGGCTATTTGATTTTCGTTTTAGAATATAAAAATTAAACTTGAAATACAAGGCGTTTTTCTTTTTTATGGTCAAAAAGGGATGAGCGAAATCATAAAAAATGATTACATTTTCATTTTCTATTTCATATAACAAAAAGTAAAATCACTAGAAAACAGAAACGGAAAAAAGGTCTGTTTATTCATATTCTGAGACCGGATGTTGTCATTTACACGACGGTGTTGTGTAGAAGAAACAGTAGGCTTGTAGGCTACGGCGGGGCAATCTACCGTGACACATGGACATGGAACTGCGGTCAAGCCAGCCATCACCCCGATCTCCGTGGTCAAATCAGCTGCACTTAAATTTCGAGTGTACAAGTACTGTCAGCATTATGGTAAATGCGGACTTTCGGTTTTCAAAATAAAGGTATTAAGAAAAGACAGCTATAATTCGAACCCACATTCAATAAAATATGTTACATTAAAGCGTTTCATGACCCCATGATGAATAAAAAACACTTAATATCAGGTAGCTATCTTTACAGCACCAGTGTGAAAAATGCCAAAATAAAAGTCCCATGTTCATGCCTCCAGTTTGCATATTTGACCATATTTGAGGTGCTGTAAAAACACTTCGCTCAATATTTCCTTGCTATGGATGGTATATTTGACATCTACACATATAAGACTACTATTATACTTGATATCAAGCATTTTTTACTGAACCAATGTGGATAAATTCAACAATAAAATTCCCCATTTGTACCTCCAAGTGGCATATTTTCATATATTTAAACTACTGTAAAAACACTTTGCTCAGTAATTCTTTGCTATGGATGGTATATTTGACTTCTACACATATAAGACTACAACTATAATTGATATCAAGGAGAAATTCAAAAATAAAAGTCCCATATTTATGCCTGGAGATTGCATATTTGACCATATTTGAGCTACTGTAAGAACACTTGTGTAAAAGTCAGATATATCACCCATAGCCAGGAACTATTGAGCAAAGTGTTTTTACAGTACGTCAAATATATGAAAATATGGAATCTGCAGGTATAAATATAATTTTTTGTTGAATTTATCCACATTGGTCCAGTAAATTTGATATTAAGTGTGCTTGTAGTCTTATATGTGTAGAAGTTAAGTATACCATCCATAGCATGTAATTATTGAGCAAAGTGTTTTTACAGGAGCTCAAATATATGAAAATATGCCACTTGGAGGTACAAATGGGGAATTTTATTGTTGAATATCTCAACATCCGTGCAGTAAAAATGCTTGATATCAAGTATAGTGGTAGTCTTAGATGTGTAGATTTCAAATATACCATCAGTAGCCAGAAATATTGAGCAATGTGTTTTTACAGCACCTCAAATATGGCCAAATATGCGAACTGGAGGCATAAATATGGGACTTTTATTTTGGCATGTCTCTACTGGTGCAGTAAAGATACTTGATATTAAGTGTTTTTTTCTTCATCATGGGCTCATGAAACACTTTAATGTAACATATTTTATTTTAAATGTTGGTTCGAATTATAGCTTACTGTTCTTAATACCTTTATTTTGAAAACCTAAAGTTAATACGCTGTTTCTCCGCGTTTACCATGATGCTGAGAATACTTGCACACTCGAAATTTTAGTGCAGCTGATTTGACCACGGAGATCGGGGTGACGGCTGGCTTGACCGCAGTTCCATGTCCATGTGTCACGGTAGATTGCCCTGCCGTAGCCTACAAGCCTACTGTTTCTTCTACACAGCACCGTCCTGTAAATGACAACATCCGGTCTCAGAATATGAATAAACAGGCCTTTTTCCGCTTCTGTTTTCTAGTGATTTTATTTTTTGTTATATGACATAGAAAATGAAAATTGAATCATTTTTATAATTTCACTCATCCCTTTTTGACCATGAAAAAGGAAAAACGACTTGTATTTCAAGTTTAATTTTTATATTCTAAAACGAAAATCAAATAGCCACTAGTTTTTAGTTTTTTAATACCCATTTCTGAAAGGAAAATCGAATGACCAAAAGATACACGGACCCAGTGACATGTTTTACATCATCTGGTGGATTTTAGGGCTGTTGTATCAACCACAGATCGGCGGACACAACAAGTACCGTCAGATCAAGACTAGGAGCCAAAACTAAGCACAGCCATCCATCAGCGGAAGTGTTTTTTTGGTCTGGTGCAGTGCATTCTGGTTGTTGTAGGTTTTCTATCTTTGGAGCAGGAGGGATACCACAGCCCTTTATCTCTGTTCATCACACTACTTTCAAACATATTAGTGTCTTTCTGCTGCAGAGACGAACAGTTTCATGCTCGAGCCGGCAGTGAAACACTTCTGAGTGATGTGGTCTGTTAACCTACCTGCTGGAGGATTGTCTTCCTTCTCCACTGGATCACACTTTCTCTTCTTTCCTGTAAAATAGATTTGACACTAAATGTGAGTTTAGTTCCTGAGACACCTGCTGTCCACTCAGTGTCCATGCTTCGCTTTGAGAGTGTGAACAGTTTAATAGCTTCACAGCTGTTTCCTGCAGCCAGAGGTGTCTCTGCTAAATAAAACCTGAAGGTGAATACTTAATCACTTATCTGGGGTTCAGTATTTGTATTTATTGTTAACATATTGGTTTACATTTTGACATTAGAGTTTTTATATATATACACTAATAAAACATTTAAAAAGTCTAATATTTAAAAACTTTTATTATATGAACTCACCTTTTCTCCCTTTTTCATTTTTGCTGCTCAGTTCTTCGACAAAGGGGCCCAACAGTTCCTGCATCCTTGGATCCTTCCTCGGTATCTCTTCCATGATATTATGTATTGCAGAAATTGATTCATCATGTCCGTAGCGCTCAATGATTTTTTGGGCCATCGTTGCTTCAGATCTGCCTTTCTTCTGACTTCCGGGGATTTTGTCCAAATATTCCATCGTCTCTCTGTACTGTTTGTTGTCCAGCTCCTCCAGGATTTTAGTCAGAGTTGCTTTCCACTTTTTCTCTGAAGTATCCGACATCTCTGTGACACAGAAACATGACAGAACAGAAACATGAGAGACAGTTCCTGCTGTTTGTTCTGATGTGATGTGAACAGCCTTGAATTAAAGATAGAGGTTATCACATTATAGTTGTCGTCTTGATTTATTTCACAGTTCTGCAGCACAGAGATCAGCTGACAGTTGGCTGTACTTACTGTACACACGTGCTGTTGTTCTAACTGTAAATGTGCACTTAAGTACAATACTGTATGAAACTGAACAATGCTAAAATTCTCATCTCTTTAAATCCTCCCAGTGACATGTCTTACATCATCTGGTGGATTTTAGGGCTGTTTTATCAACCACAGAGAGCTGCCAGGTTGTCTCACCAAACTCTGATTAATCCATCCATCCATCCATCCATCCAATATCATCCGCTTATCCGGGGCCAGGTCGCGGGGGCAGCTGCCTGAGCAGGGACACCCAGACTTCCCTCTCCCTGGACACTGCCTCCAGCTCTTCCGGGAGGATCCCAAGGTGTTCCCAGGCCAGCTGAGTGACATAGTCACACCAGCGTGTCCTGGGTCTTCCTCGGGGTGTCCTCCCGGCGGGACATGCCAGGAACACCTCCCGAGAGAGGCGTCCCAGGGGCATCCGAAACAGATGCACGAGCCACCTCAGCTGGCTCCTCTCGATGTGGAGGAGCAGCGGCTCTACTCTGAGCTCCTCCCGGGTGACAGAGCTCTTCACCCTATCTCTAAGGGAGCGCCCTGCCACCCTGCGGAGGAAACTCATTTCGGCTGCTTGTATCTGGGATCTTATTCTTTCGGTCATGACCCAAAGTTCATGGCCATAGGTGAGGGTCGGAACGTAGATTGACTGGTAAATTGAGAGCTTTGCCTTTCGGCTCAGCTCTCTCTTCACTACGACGGACCGATACAATGATCGCATTACTGCGGCCGCTGCACCGATCTGCCTGTCAATCTCACGCTCCATCTTTCCCTCACTCGTGAACAAGACCCCAAGATACTTAAACTCCTCCACTTGAGGCAGGAACTCACCTCCCACCTGGAGGGAGCAAGCCACCTTTTTCCGGTCGAGAACCATGGCCTCGGATTTGGAGGTGCTGATTCTCATCCCAGCCGCTTCACACTCGGCTGCAAACCGCCCCAGGACATGCTGGAGGTCCTGGCTCGAAGGAGCCAACAAGATCACATCATCCGCGAAAAGCAGAGATGACATCCAGTGGCTCCCGAACCAGATCCCCTCCGGCCCATGGCTGCGCCTAGAAATTCTGTCCATAAAAATAATGAACAGAACCGGTGACAAAGGGCAGCCCTGCCGGAGTCCAACATGCACTGGGAACAGGTCTGACATACTGCCGGCAATGCGAACCAAGCTCCTGCTCCGGTCGTACAGGGACCGTACAGCCCTTAACAGGGGGCCTCCGACCCCGTACTCCCGGAGCACCTCCCACAGCCTTCTCCAAGTCCACAAAACACATGTGGACTGGTTGGGCAAACTCCCATGAACCCTCGAGCACCCTGCGGTGGGTATAAATCTGGTCCAGTGTTCCACGGCCAGGACGAAAACCGCATTGTTCCTCCTGAAACCGAGGTTCGACTATCGGCCGAATTCTCCTCTCCAGTACCCCGGAATAGACTTTCCCAGGGAGGCTGAGGAGTGTGATCCCCCGATAGTTGGAACACACCCTCCCGCCCCCTTTTTAAATAGGGGGACCACCACCCCGGTCTGCCAGTCCAGAGGCACTGTCCCCGACTGCTACGCGACACTGCAGAGACGTGTCAGCCAAGACAGCCCCACAACATCCAGAGACTTGAGGTACTCAGGGCGGATCTCATCCACCCCCGGTGCTTTGCCACTGAGGAGCTTCCAAACTACCTCAGTGAATTCGGCTTGGGTGATGGATGGGTCAACCTCTGAGTCCCCAGCCTCTGCTTCCTCTATGGAAGGCGTGTCAGTGGGATTGAGGAGATCCTCGAAGTATTCCTTCCACCGCACAACGATATCCCCAGTCGAGGTCAACAGCTCCCCACCTCCACTGTAAACAGTGTTGGTGGAGGACTGCTTCCCCCTCCTGAGTCCCCCAGGCCAGCCAGGCTCGGTAGGACTCCTTCTTCAGCTTGACAGCAACCCTTACTTCCGGGGTCCACCACCGGGTTCGGGGATTGCCGCCGCGACAGGCACCGGAGACCTTACGACCACAGCTCCGGACAGCTGCGTCAACAATGGAAGTGGAGAACATGGTCCATTCGGACTCAATGTCCCCAGCCTCCCTCGGGATCTGGTCAAAGCTCTCCCGGAGGTGGGAGTTAAAGATCTCCCTGGCAGAGGGTTCTGCCAGACGTTCCCAGCAGACCCTCACGATACGTTTGGGTCTGCCAGGTCTGTCCGGCTTCCTCCCCCGCCAGCAGATCCAACTCACCACCAGGTGGTGATCAGTTGACAGCTCAGCCCCTCTCTTCACCCGAGTGTCCAAGACATATGGCCGGAGGTCAGATGACACGACCACAAAGTCGATCATTGATCTCCGGCCTAGGGTGTCCTGGTGCCATGTGCACATATGGACACCCTTATGCTTGAACATGGTGTTCGTTATGGACAAACTGTGACTAGCACAGAAGTCCAGTAACAAAACACCACTCGGGTTCAGATCGTGGAGGCCGTTCCTCCCAATAACACCCCTCCAGGTAACACTGTCTCTGCCCACGTGGGCGTTGAAGTCCCCCAGGAGAACGACGGAGTCCCCGGTTGGAGCACTCTCCAGTACCCCTCCCAGGGACTCCAAGAAGGTCGGGTACTCTGCACCGCTGTTCGGCCCATAAGCCGAGACAACGGTGAGAGTCCTAACCCTGACCCGAAGGCGCAGGGAAACGACCCTCTCGTTCACCGGGGAGAACTTCAACACATGGCGGCTGAGCTGGGGGGCTATAAGCAAGGCCACACCAGCTCGCCGCCTCTCACCGCGGGCAACTCCAGAGTAGAAGAGAGTCCAGCCTCTCTCAAGGAGTTGGGTTCCAGAGCCCAGACTGTGCGTGGAGGTGAGCCCAACTATTTCTAGCCGGTACCGCTCAACCTCACGCACCAGCTCAGGCTCTTTCCCCCCCAGCGAGGTGACATTCCATGTCCCCATGGCTAGAGTCACCATCCGGGGATTGGGCCGCCGGGGCCCCCGCCCACGACTGCCACCCATATCCCACTGCACTGGCCCCTTCTGAACCCTCCCGCGAGTGGTGAGCCCACGGGAGGGCGGGCTCACGTTGCTCGTTCGGGCTGCGCCTGGCCGGGTCCCATGGGCACAGACCCGGCCACCAGGCGCTCGCCTGCGAGCCCCAACCCCAGGCCAGGCCTTTAAAATCTGATTAAACTGTCTAAAAAACGGTTGTGCAGAAAAAACTATAAACCCAGATGGTATGACTTCAACTGCCTACTTTTGCCCAAAATGTTTTCAGAAACATACTTTAGTGTTTTGTTTAGATACAGTAGAGAAAAATGTGTCCTGGAAGTCAACATCATATTGTTTCTGTGTTGTGAAAACAGAGGCTGAAAAATCTCTGATCAAACTGTAAAACAAGGCGGTGCTGATATTAACCACAATCCAGTTCGGAGACTGTTTTTGTTTCTGTTGTTTATTAGCAGCCAGCCGACTACGAGCCAAAATGAAGCAGCACCATCCATCAGTGGATGTTTGTTTTTTTTGGTCTGGTGCAGTGCATTCTGGTTGTTGTAGGTTTTCTATCTTTGGAGCAGAAGGGATACCACAGCCTTTTATCTCTGTTCATCACACTACTTTCAAACATATTAGTGTCTTTCGGCTGCAGAGACGAACCAGTTTCATGCATGAGCCGGCAGTGAAACACTTCTCTGAGTGATGTGTTGTCTGTTAACCTACCTGCTGGAGGATTGTCTTCCTTCTCCACTGAATCACACTTTCTCTTCTTTCCTGTAAAATAGATTTGACACTAAATGTGAATTTAGTTCCTGCGACACCTGCTGTCCACTCAGTGTCCATGCTTCACTTTGACAGTGTGAACAGTTTAAAAGCTTCACAGCTGTTTCCTGCAGCCAGAGGTGTCTCTGCTAAATAAAACCTGAAGGTGAATACTTAATCACTTATTTGGGGTTCAATATTTATATTTATTGTTAACATATTGGTTTACATCTTGACATTAGAGTATTTATACATTCTCCATCCGTGATCAAATGAAACTTTAAAAAATCCAATATTTTACAACTATTATTATATGAACTCACCTTTTCTCCCTTTTTCATTTTTGCTCCTCAGTTCTTCAACAAAGGGGCCCAACAGTTCCTGCATCCTCGGATCCTTCCTCGGTATCTCTTCCATGATTTTATGTATTGTAGAAATTGATTCGTCATGTCCGTAGCGCTCAATTATTTTTTGGGCCATCGTTGCAAAAGATCTGCCTTTCTTCTGACCTTTGGGAACTTTGTCCAAATATTCCATTGTCTTTCTGTACTGTTTGTTGTCCAGCTCCTCCAGGATTTTAGTCAGAGTTGGTTTCCACTTTTTCTCTGAAGTATCCGACATCTCTGTTACACAGAAACATGACAGAACAGAAACATGAGAGACTGTTCCTGCTGTTTTTTCTGATGTGATGTGAACACCCTCAAATTAAAGATGGAGGTTATCGTTGTCGCCTTGATTTATTCTCAGCTAACAGTCGGCTGTATTTACTGTACACACGCTACACGTTGCTCTGCCCTTAAATGTGTCCTGAAGTGAAGTATTTGAGTCAATGTATTTAGCTGAGAGTTACAGTTAAGCTTTTATACTTCATTATGTCCTCATTACTTTTTATATCTTTTGCCTTGTTGTGAGAGCTTAAAGTCAACAAACAGGTCAGCACCAGCGACGACTAGCAGACCTGTGACTGTTGTACATGAACAAGTACAGACGAGAAAAGAGACGCTAATAATAAATCATCCGCTCCTTCAACCTTTAATACGATCGTAGTCCAGCTAACAGCTAACAGGGAGCTAGCATCAGCCATCATTCAAACCGGAGAACAAAGAACAAACAAATCCTCCTCACACAGTCTGTTTAATGTTCAGCACAAATTTTTGTTTGGTCAATAAGGTTGTAAAGGTTTTATCTCACAATGCATTAATTCAAAAGAAACACATCTTAAATGAATACTTAAAGGAATAGTATTTATTATCAATTCATACTTACTTCATCAACAGCTTGTTTACATCCCAGACCTGAAGGTTATTTGTCAGTCTCCCAGAGGCGGGAGCAGGAAACACGGCACATACCAACTTATATCGTATCACCGACCCGCCTGCCGCTGTGGTTATCAACAATACATTTAAAAACATATACGACGACAGCTTTCTTATCACCATAGATTTGATTTTTTCCAACTTTGATTGTTAATCATCATTACATTCAGTTTCACGGCTCACAAGTCACCCCTCCAGTGAACAATGGTTCGGCCCGCTCCTTCCCGCCCAAAATCCGGGCTGAACCCAGAGAGACGGAGTTGCGACACTCTTTGATGTCGCTGCTGGGGCAGTCACGTGGTTCATGTAAGCCCCAACAGCAGCGGTTGCATTATTGAACGGTAAATATCAAAAATAAAAAAAAACACACAACCAGCTGTTATTGCATTTTGTAATGTCAGTTTTGCATTTTGAGAGGCAGCCCAGAGGAAACAAAAATTGGAAAAGAGATCTCAGTAGTGTCTCATTCATTTCTCCTAGACAACTATGAGATCTCTGTGAGACCAAAGTGAGGCTGTGGCTGATTTCTCCTGTTTCTCAATTGTTTCTCCTGAGAAACAGCTGCAGAAAATCTCAACTTGGGCTCCCTGTAAGTTTCAAAGGAGATCTCATCAAGCTCTCAATGAAGTTTCAGAATGTCTCCCCAGTGCTGGAAAGGAGCAAGGTTTAAGCGGTAAAGTCTCAAGTCTCACCTATTGCTCCTAAGGAATTTTAGGAAAAAATGTTTGAGACCAAAAAAGACTACAATGAGACTGAAATGAGAACTCTCATTGAGCGAGCAAGCTTTGAGCAGTAACATTTTCCTCTGGGAGGGTGACAACGAAAAGCTGTGTATTACTTGTATCTACTTACATTTTTGGAGGGAAAAGCTAAGTGTTCATGTTTAACTTTTCTATTCCATATCATTCATCTGTTGATAGACGTCTCATGATTTTCATTTTAGCGCAACTGGGCTACTTCCCGTGATTTGGCTAATAAATTCCGATTCAGCCATTAGCTTACCTTCGTGGTGCCGTGGTCCGTTCAGCATTCACCGAGCAGCTAGCTCACTTCTTCTGATTTGATTTGATTGATTTGATTTGTCCCGTAGGGAGATTTGTCTTCACTGACAGTACATTACACATCTTTGATGACAACGGACACTACATACACATCAACAAACAAACAAAAAAAGAGAGAGATATACATAGCAACAATAACAACAAAGACAACTCTGATGAAAGTGGCCATCCCCAGGAAACATGATCACGTTAAAACTAAGAATATTACTAGAATATTTAAGATTAAGACACACACATATTATCAAAACTATTAAGGAATAAAAACTAATTTACCCTTTTTATGTTTGAGTCTAAAGGTAAGTGCAGAGCTATTAACATGTTTCTCTATGGCTCTGGGTTAGTGCACAGAGTAACGTTAGCTGTAACTCAACCCAACTTAAGCAATTAACTATTATAACAAAACACTTGTAACTCCTATTTACAGTTATTGAGACATCAGTGTAAGGATGGCTGATACAAATGAAGGTTGTCAAAGAAAGTCTTTTTTATTAAACAATGACAGACAACAAGAATGTGTGTTTGTGTGTGTGTGTGTGTGTGTGTGTGTGTGTGTGTGTGTGTGTGAAAACAAGAAAAACAAAAACCAGGGGCAGGTGATCCATGATCGCCTCCCCACCAGCAGCAGCCGCTTAAAATAAAGTGCAGTAGCCGACATGGAAGACAGTAACCATGTTAAAAAATTGGTACGCTCTTTCACTGCTCACAGAGACGTTCATCTTGGGACAGAAGGCCACAGTGTCACAATTCCCACCTTGAAGTAAAAGTGGATGTCAAAGAAACACTGCTGTGCTGCTAGATGTCTTTTCAGTGTTTAATGAAATATACTGTTTATACAAATACACAATTATGCCCACAGTAAGACCATAAATCCATGTAAAATAAAGAGCTCCTCACCAAAGTGGCACCTTAAAGTATGAAAAACAGAGAGAACGAGAGAGAGAAAGATAGAGAGAGAGGTGCAGAGACAGACAAAGGAAAGAAAGAGAGCAGGGATCAGTTAAGGTACATTTTTAAATAATGTTTAGGTGAACAGAGAGATGGTTGCATTCATTACAGTCACTCTGTAATAGCAGTAGGCTTTATGACCATCCAGGCGGGATCACAGCAGTATACAGTACAAAGCTACAAATGTGAAGAATGCCTGTGAAGTCCACACCAGTGAAAGTCACATCAGAAAGAGTCTGACAGACAAAAAGAGTGAGTGATACACACCAGTTGCATTATAACAGGACTAATGACAGAGAAAGAGAGAGAGGCAGGAATGTTAATTTCACTAGTATTATTTCTCTGGTTACCTACCAATGATAAATCATCCATCCATCCGATTCATTACCGGACGCTTACGTTACCTTCACAACTAGCTGGCAGGCAATGCTTGAAAAGTGGTTGTAACAACCAAGATAAACTACAGATAATTACGCTGTGAATATACAAATGAAGACCAGTATAATCATCACAAAGGGCCTCTGATACAATATAGACAGTTGACAATTCAAATAAGGTCGATATTTCAGCAACTTACCTCTGGAGCTACTCGACACGCAGCAATAAGTGAATGCTTCAGACTCCACAGACTGAACTTTACACTCATCAAAAACTGCTTCCTGGTGAAACATTCAATGTTTATTATGAACAAGTTTATTGTTGGTTAACTTCTATACCTGAAGTTAATTATCGAGCCATTTAATAAAAAATTTTTATTGTAGCTAAGAGGAGACTTCACACCAGCCTTCATTCAAATAAAGAACAATTTCTACAATTCTATAAATAAAGACAATTATCTCTTTGTTTACATTCACACACACTTTATTGCAAAGGATCATCCACCATAATTTTTGTAACATTAAACATCTTTCAGTTTGATCCACAGCAGCATTAATAACAAACAGCCTGAACACACATTAACATTTGTGTTTCTTCTGAAGGTTTCTGGAGTCGACACCTTGACGTGTTCGTTCAACAGGTACAAAATAAAGACTGACTCAGTTTACAGCGTCAAGATGTTCAGTCAGCCGACAGAAAATCCAACATTTACTTTCATTTCTAATTTCCCCGTTAATTGAAATCTAATTCAATGATGAAATAATTGTGACGTTTCAGGAGTTTTGAAGCTAAAGTGAATCAACAGTTGGTCGTTTTCATGAGAAAGGAATGATGCAACGTTTCATTCAACAACAACAACAACAACAACAACAACACACACATCACAGCAGACGACAAACACATCGAGGATTTTTTCTTTAAAATAAATAATTCCGGTGCCGCCTGACCGCCGTCACATCGCCCTGAACTGAGATTTAAACGACTCTCCGGTGACTTCAGCTGCTGATCGGTCGGCTTTAAAAGAAACGTAAACTTCATGGACAGAAAACGACCTCCAGCTGCTGACGTCAGGTCCTCGGAGGGGTCAGAGGTCAGATCCCGGCTGATTATGTCACCATGTACTCCTGCCGTTTGTTGAGGCGGACCTGGCAGAGCGACACGGCGCCCACCGCCACGTAGATCCCTGCGGCGATGAAGCAGTTGATGCCGACCTGGTTGTAGAGACCGTAGATGTTCCCGGGAGGATTTTGACTGCAGGAGAGAAGAAGAGACGAGTTAACAAAACTGTTCGTCTGAAAACCTTCAGCTGAAGTCAGACACGAATATATGATGAGGAATCCTTTAATATGTTGACTGAAGAGCTGCAGAGGAGCCGGATGACGTCACATCACGTGTGGTCGAGCTGCAACGAGCGATTACTGACATGATTTTGAATATAAAATAACAAAGTTGTAGTTTCCGACAGTCTTTAAACATTCACTCAAAACTACAAAGTTGTTCAGACAAAGAAAATAACTGAATCTCTTTAAGAAGCTGGAGCCTTTCAACAGTTTGGTGTCATAAGGCTTCCAGCTGATTAAACTGTCGACAGAAAACAAATCATTTCTCATCAAACACGGGTTTCCTTCTGAAAACATTTTAAAATCTGATTGTATTCATGTCTGCACATCGCTGATCAACATTCATGTGGGAGAAGAAAATATTCTGACCGACCTCGATGTCAGCAGATTCATCCTGCATGTGGATTTACTGAATTGCAGCAGTTTTTCTTTTTATATAGATATTTATTACGGCTGAAACACTGATACATAATGTAGCTGATGGAAACAGTATTTTGTTTTATTTTGTGTATGTAAATACAATAAAGTGGATCTGAACGCTGCAGCTCGTGGACAATCAATAAGAGAAGTAAAGAGTGTAAACTGACGACAGTACGGTCGGATTATTAATATGGAGGTATTTGGTCAATATATTGTGATGTTTGATTTTGTCTCCCAGTCTGATGTTTCTGAAGTTATTTTGAGGAGATTTCAAGGTGTCAAGATCAGTATTGTGTATCAGATACAGCCTAAAAATATTGAAATATTCTTTTTAAGGACACGTCGAACAGCGCTGGGATCAGCTGATATCTTTATACAACAGTGATCTGAACATCATCCTGTTGATTCATCTGCTCTGAAACTCACTAATATTATCAGACATTATTGGCCCTGTAAGTAATTAAACTCCCCGTGAAGTTTAATGCTGTTTAACTCAGATATCCTGCCTCTGATTTGTATCTTTGTCACAACTGGAAAATGTGTGTTTGTCGGCCGATATATAAATATATTGGTATTTTTTAACTTCCTCATATCAGCGTTAGCAACAGCAACAACGTCGACTCACTCGCCACGGATGTCCTCCTCAGTGAACGGGACGTCCTCGATCAGCACGGCCGACTTCGCGCTGAAGAAGATTCCCAACATCGCCTGAAAGAAAAGAGCAGAGCGGATCAACACGAGGCTCCAGCTTTCACTTTAGATCAGCTGCTCGTGTTTGTTTATTTGAGAAAAGTACATTCCACTGGTGTTTTATTAAAAAAAGCTTCATATATTTCAGTCAATAAAGAACTCAGAATAACTCTGACCTCTTTACAGGTGAACACATCATCAATATTTAAGAACTTCTACATCTCTTTGTGCATTTCAATGATCCATTTATTCAGTTTTGATGGATGAGTTCAACATGTGAGAATGCAGCCTGATGAACAAATAACTAACATTTAATCCAAGGCAGTCTCATGAAGTGCCGAGTGAAACAAGTAGAAAACTTTTTTAACTATTTTATTTTAATAATCACTGATAATATTTATATAGTGCTTTTAAATGATACTTTACAAGATTACATAAGAAAACATCATCAGACAAACTGCTGAAGTCATTTCCATGTTTATGTTTTTTGCCTTTATTCTACTTTAGTAATCGTTTATCTGAAGTTAACAGTCTTTATCGAGCTTGTTTCTGACAGTCTGTGTGTGCAGACAGTAAAGTGAAGGCCTTTGGTTTCAGCCAAGACAATTTATATGAAAAATAAGAAATACATGAATTCATAATCAAACTGATCATTAGTTTCATCTCAACTGTTCAGACAACATCCTCCTTCACTTTACATCATGATCTGAGTCTTCATGTGTTCTGACATTCTGACTTCCTGTTCTGAAACATCACATGAGGCAGAATGAGAGTCACATGACTCAGTCACAGAAAAACACAAAATCACTTCATATACTTTAATATCCTGTCATCAGCAGATCACATGATGAGTATGTATGTCCTGCTGATCGATAACAACATGATCCGTGTGTGTTTGAGTGACAGCTGTCTTTAACGGCTGACAGGCTGTCATGTGATCAGAGACCCTCGCTACCGTTTATCTGACTGAAACACCAGGCTGTAGTCGGCTCCATCACGTTTATTACACAGGCACAGATGCTTAATTCAAGCTAATTGATCGAAGTAGACATGTATTGATTACTAGTGCAGTATTGTTATCGTACATACATTTAGCTCGGCCTGCACGGGCTCCGTCTATGTACCGGAGACCGGACAGACGGTTTGCTTTGGTCATTTTTTAACGTCACACGAACTGCAACTTGTATATGAGGTCATATAAATTAGTTTTAAAGAGATGTGTGGTTTATGGTTAAAGAAGAAGTCAACATCACCACGAACGGTTCGCTAGCTAACCAGTATAAATCCAGGAAATAGTCGGCACCGCTGCCGGAGCTCCGTCAGTCTTACCAGCATGATGACGCCCCAGATACTGATCACGATCCCGCACGCGGCCATCTTCGGCCCGCAGAACAGCAGCGACGGCATGTCTGTGTTCGAACTTATCGATCGATCAGAAGAAGGATTTTAATTTTGATTCACTAAACTGAGAAATGATCCATCGAAGGACGAACGAGCCTGACGGTCAGCTGATCCTCATCACTCGGTTACACTCGGTGAAAGTCGACTGTTATCGTGACACGCAGCGCTCGACCAATGAAAACGTCTAACGCGCTGGCCCCGCCTTTTCCTGTGAGACTGGCCAATGGCGTTCAATCTCAAAACTCGCGCAGCATTTCCTTTCAGCCGTCACCTTTGTTGCACGATATTTATATTTTCCTTCTGAATATGTTGAATATAAATAATCCAAAAGTGTTTCACGGTGTTTGAACGCACGCGGACCCTTCAAAGCTTCGTTTGTACAAATCTTATCGAGTTCTCTATGGAAGCCCGCTAACAATAGCGAGCTAGCTAACGTTACAGGAGCTAACTTTAGCTAGCAGCTAGCTGTGTGTTTTCGTGTTTTTGTTGAGTGAAGAATAAGTTTTTTAAAAAGAGCTTCGACCCTTTTACTAAAATGACGTCTGCCTCAGCGAAGGTGAGTTCTTACCTGGTCATCACCTGGTTATATAGACTTAGTTGTGAGTAAATCCTAACTGTTGGAAAGCAGGTCATACATCTGTACACAAAACTCCGTTCAGAAATCTGCCAGTTTTAAGCATTTCCTCATAACTAAGATATAGACTTAGTGAAAATTGCTTTAACTTTTTTCTCGTTAATAAACCAAATGTCGTGGTAGATTCGGCTTACAGTTAAAGCACCAAACAGTTAATATGAGACAGAAATACAAACTTGATTAGTTGTACTAGCTAGTTGTGGTCTGATGAATATACTATCATGTTTTATGTGGCTTGCTGCTCTTCTATTTATTATATTTATTCTGTTTTTCTGTGCTGTGTAAAGTGTCCTTGGGCGCTTATAGATAAAATGTGTTGTTGTTATTATTATTATTATTACACCATCATATTACTCCTGCACAGATACAGTAATAAAGTCACATCTGTCTGTTGATTGCCATCATTTTAACCTTTAACCTCTAATGAATCAAACCAACACATCGTCCTCTTCACTGCAGGTGGGAGAGATTTTCTCAGCAGCAGGAGCTGCTTTCACCAAGCTGGGAGAGCTGACCATGCAGCTGCACCCGGTGTCAGACTCCAGCCCTGCAGGGTCAGACACACACACACACACACACACACACACTCACACTCACTCACACACACACACACCTTTTATTCTCTAGTATATTTATTAATTGTAAATTTGTCTGTATTAGAATCATTTTTATATAAGGTAGCATTAAGCTTGACACTTTATCAGCATCTCTTTTTAAGGTTAAGTTACGATTATCTACCATTTTATAAGACGTTTAGTTGAATCCCCTGCTGCAGATCACTGGTGTTGTGAGCAGACGGACCTGGACTGTATTAGTTTGAGCAGGTGAACCTAATAATCAGGGCACCGCGTGTTTGCTGAGGCTAGTAGTTCAGATTGTGTTCACAGTGTGATGACGATGCTGCAGAAATGTTCTTGTTGCTCAGTAATTCAGTCTTCAGTGATGACGCAGCACAGATGAATGTATTCAGTAGTTAATGAGCTGATCAGTGAAGCAGAAGCTGACGTCCTCTCTGTGTCTTCGTCCTCAGAGCCAAATGGACAGAGACAGAGATCGAGATGCTGCGTTTGGCAGTGCGTCGATTTGGAGACGACCTCAACAACATCAGCACTGTGATCAAAGAGCGCACCGTGTAAGTCATAAAGGAGCAGTTCATCTATTCTTCTTGTGTTTTAAATATACTTTTTAACAAGTTTTCTGGACATTTAAGGTGAAAAAGCAGCGATAACTTCAGATCTGTTGGATAAATACTCAGATGGTTTGTTCAACAAATGTACTTATGAACATTTTTAGTAGAATGTATGATAATTGGTGTATTATTTAAGTTTTAAGCAACTAATTAATGTATTTTTTAATACATTAGTTGCTCGTTAAATAATTACAAAACTACAGCAACCTTGTAACATTTTACCAGATCTGTTGCTAGAAAATGAAAATAACTTAAAGGAGATTTTCAGAGATTTGATAATAATTGGAAGAGGAACAGTTGCCAGGCAACAAGCAGTGACTCCAGGAAGTCCAGACATAATAACTCTCTTAAAATGTTGATTTGTTGTGTTCATCAGTGAGCATCAGAGTGGCTGGTCGTTGGATCTTGTCAGTGTTGGACAGAGCCAGGTTACCTGTTTCCAGTCTTAATGCTAAGCTAAGCTAACTGCTATCTAGCTAACTAGCTGCTGCTGTAGTTACTGAACACATGAGGTTCAATCTGAACATCTAACTCAGCAAGAAAGAAAAGAAGTTGTACTGGACAAAACATTGAAACCCTCAGAGTGTGTTGTGGGGTTGCCAGGTTTGATCTCTGCTCTCACCACAATCAGCTGACTGCAGGACAGACTGCGGACTCACCTGTACCTGCAGGTCAGGTGTCCTCATGTTGTTCATGTTGTCCTCCTGCAGAGCTCAGATAAAGAGCACCGTGAAGAGGAAGTTGTACGAGGACAGCAGAGTCCCCATTTCCTCTGAGTCCCCGAAGAAGACTGTCAAGAAAACTGCTGTTGCCATGACGCAAGCGCAGACTCCCGCCGCTCCCGCCATGATCGCCGTGTCGACATCACAGGTCGTTGTGGCAACAGGCATGCAGAACAGCCCCTCACTGGCCCCGCCCATCAAGAAACAGAAGACGGCAGGTGAGAGGCGACAGGAAGTGACTTCTGTCACATCAGATCTAGACGTGATGATGACACTCTTCCTCTTCCTCCTCCTTCTTCCTCCTCCTCCTCCTCTTCCTCTTCCTCTTCCTCTTCCCCCTGCAGACGTGACGCTCAGCGCTCTGAACGACTCGGACGTGAACAGCGACCTGGTGGACATCGAAGGACTCGGCGACGGCTCGTCCAACAAGAAACTCAACTTCGATCAAGGTTATTTTTATTATTAATTATTTTTAATTGTCTATTAATTGTTTATAAAATGTCAGAATGAGACGACGTCCTCCGATGTCTGTTTGGACCCTCAGCACAAACTATTTAATACATTTCTTATATTTTTACTTCTTCACTGAGTAATTTTACTTTAGTGAATAGTTTCCCAGGTTACACTCACGTCACTGCTGCCCTGTTGAAGCGCTGTGGTTCTGTGTAATCGGACCTGCGGACCGTTCTTCTCTCAGCTCTTCTGTCTTATTTAACTTTCTGTGAATGTGATCGAACGTCTTCAGTGTTTGTTGTTTCTGTGCCGGCGTGTCACATGACTCCAGTCGAGGCCGTCACGTTAACGACCGGCCATGTGTGTGACCTAAATTAGCTCATTGCTAACTCTGGTACGGAGCAGAAGCTGCGCACCGTCTCCGTCAACAAACCAAAGACATAGATAAATAAATAAATAAATCCATGAGAGGACTGAGCCTCCTGCACTCAGGCTCAGCCACAGTGTGAATCTAACTCGTGTCTCCTGTTCCCTCAGAGAGCCTGAACCTGGACTCCAGCCTCATCATGAACTCCAGTGACCTCCCCCTCCTGTCCCGCTGACCTTTGACCTCCAGATCATCCTGCGGCTTCACGTCGAGCCGCCTCTCAAACATGTACATTTTTACAAAGCCTCTGTTACCGTCCTGTCACCTGAAGCTCACCTGTTCATCAGAAGTTCCGCCTCCACGTGTTTCAGCTCAGATCCGAGCTGAAGGCAACAAATTCACAACAGTTTAATTTTCTTTTTAAAGAACGCGATGAGCTTCAGGTCAGGATTTAGTTTGTTGCTTTTTGTTTAGCAGAATCATGTTTCCATCAGATTTTAGTTTCTGAGTTCTGAAACGTTTTTAGAAATCAGACAAAAAAGTCTCAGAAGAGAAACATCAGTCAGTTTTTTACGTCCTGTGTTTATCGTGCAGAATAATCTGCTTTAAAGACGCTTTAATGTGAAGAGACAACGTGTCGGCACGGAGACGATGAACTGTTCACTCAGATCAGTTGTTTGTGCTCAAAGTACTTATTTCATCTTTAATAATTAATCCCTCGTTTTAATTATGGTGCAGATATGAAGCGTCGCTGTGATCACGTGTCGCCACCTGAACATCTGAGTCACAGCTTCTGTTCTCATGAAAAAAACCAAAAAGATTTTTATCCAGAATCCTCAACGACTCTTTGAACCGTCCAGAGAAAAAAATAATAAATACTCCTTTTACTTATTTCACTTTGTTTCAGTTCAGATGTCGGCTGATGTCTTAACATCAGAAGTTTTTACTCCCTCATATCGGCACCGAACCCGGAAACAAAACCAGGTTAAAGAGCGTTTGAGGATTGTGGAACCTGGATGTTCAGCGCGATGATGTGAATGTGACAGAAACACAGGAGAGGCTCAGAACAGTCGGTTATCCTGTAAAATGTGTTCAACAGACAGAAGGTGGATTTTCTCCACATGTCAACCTGTTAAAGACTTCAGATGGAGGACGAGCTGATGATTAAAGCGAGGGAATAAACAGACGACTGACTCGAGGGGACAGTTCATCAGATGTTCTCCAGAGACGAGCTCGACTTTAAAGTGTCACTCTGCTGTTTTTCTAGTTTTATTTTAGTCAACAAATCTCATGAGGAGACTCAAACCAACAACACGTGAGTCCCGACTTCCTGTCTGACGCTCGCAGCTCATTGGCTCCTCCTGAAGATGTAAATCTTTAAAATCAACTCACAAATATGTCGTTTCTAAAGAAGAGCTGCTGCCTGCAGGTTTAAATCAGTCGTTACTCAAACAGGATGGATAATACGTGCTGGGTGTATTTTCAGCGGCGGCCACAGTTTTCAGTTTGAGTCTGAAGTTTAGTTGTGCTAAAGATAAAATGTAGAAACCAGCAGACGTTTGTGTCAGTGTCCTGTGTTGGTGATCATGAAGGTAGCTGAGATAGAAATCAGGTTTTTGACTTGAACATGTTCCTGATCAGTGGCTGAGTGACGTACAAACACGTTTTGATTATGTTAGTAAAAGAAAACAGAACTCAGATCAGCGTGTTCGTCTTTATTTGTCTGTGTTGGAGGATGTTTGATGGAGTTTTCATGTGTTTCTCTCTTTTTTTCTCCATGTGTTTCACAGAATTTTCACACAGAGAAAAACAATTTGGATCACCAAAATATACAATTCTTCACTTTCCCTTCAGGGCTTCCGTAGTTTAACACCAGGCACCCACAGATCTGTCAGCTGCGGCTACCAAGTGTCATTGTTTGACCTCATTAGACTGAAAAATTTTGCAGTTTGATTCAAATAAGCGCGACACACTGATGTAAAAACTTCTTCTGGAGATTATTTATGAATTAAAAGGTTCCAGTTTAGAAGAAAACAGTTTTCATATTCAGTGAATCCAAAACCCAAAAGATAATCAGTTTCAGTTGAAGTCTAAAAATCCCTAAAAACATTTTTCCGTCTGTGAAAACACAAGTTTTTGTTGTTTTTCTTAAACATATAAATTATTACAAAATATTGATTTCAATTATTTGTTATTAATTCTTTCTTCATAATGTTTTTCATGCTCAGATTCTCCTGATAATTTTTTTTTTTCACATATTTTCAAAGATGTAAAGAACAAAAGAAGGAACTAAGAGATTATTTTACCAACCACAAAACTGTAATAATACAGAAAAACAGATAATAAAGAAAATGACACAAAACCACAAAACTAAATGATTCTTCTGACCCGAGAAGGAAAACACAGGCTCTGATATGATACAGACTTTGTTTTATTGGTAGTTTTTATACAATATAATATATATTTATAGTTCGTAGATGAATCGTCTCCACTAAAAACTAAAAAGTCATTCTGCGTCATTTTTACAGCCACGAGCTCATCAGGAGGGAATGAACACTTGAATATAGACTTTTATTTTACAGTTGCATAAAAATACATCATCTCATTTGTGTATGAAGAGAATTTGTCCAAAAGAAAAGAGAAAAACTATTTACACTTTGAAAATACTTGTGTGAATGTTTTTATAGATGTGCTTTTAGTTCCCTTTAGTTTATCACCTCACTAAAACTCTAGCAGCCCTTTTTTTAAAGTGGAATCTCACTCTGACACGTCGGCCAAACAGAGAACTGTTTCAGAACAGAAGAACGTCTGAGGGAGAAGATTTAACGTCTCTGATGTCTTTTCGGCTTTTTTAGGGAAAATTGATTTTTGTTTTCGCCGTCACAAAACGTATAAAGTGCTTAAATATTTCAGACTTCACGTCCTGACAGAAGTGAAGCCGACGCAAAACTTAAAAACATTAAGAGTTTGATGTTTTGGGAAAACGTTTTATTTGCTTTCTTACAGCGAGTTCAATAGATCTCACAGCTAGTTAGCTTAGCTTAGCATAAAGACTGGAAACGGGGAAACAGCTAGAACTTTTCTTTTCTTACTTTTTAAAGCTTTACAATCTAAACTTTACAATTTTGTTTGAAATCACAGAAATTAACTACAAAAGACGATTTGGGCCGTGAACAAAACTCAGAATCCAGATTCAAACCTCCGACATCAGTTCTGACTTTAGTGACTGTTTGTAGTTTAATCTAAAAAACTTAACATTCAAGATTTCATAGTAACAAAAACACTTTTTTCTTAAGCATTTAAACATTATGATCACGATTCTTTTCCTCCAAATTAAAATATCTTTTGCACAACAGAACATTTTCACGTTGAGGTGACGAGATCACTTTTTTTCTGATTGTGATAAAACAACAAATCAAATGTTTTTAGTCTGGAGGTTTATTTATAACAAATGAATCTAAACTTGAGGACGGAGGATCGTCGTCCTCGTCATTCGTCCTCCACGACTACTACGTGATCTCCTCTCAGTGATTCTGACTGTGATCTGATCTTTACATCATGACGGTCAGTTTTGGTGTTTTTTGCGTATTTGTGCTGAGAAATCATCGTATTTTGTCAGAGTGAAATGTCGCTTTAATACTGAAAAACATTGACTGGTTACTCGCTACATGCTCGTACTTCTGTCTCAGTGACGACAAACTGAAAAACACAAAGAGAGAACAGACATCAGGCTCGACTCCGACACCTGCTCAAAGCCTGAAGTGTAACTGGTGTATAACTGAAGTATAACTGAAGTATAACTGGTGTCAGGTGGAGAAAAGGTCAAGTTTATAACAAAGAACAACCTGAACAGAAAAACTTGAACGTGTAAAGTCTTAAATCCACGTTTGTAAAGAAGCTAAAGATAAAACGGGCGCTGAAAAACTCCTGGAAAGAGTTTCTGAGGGAGAAGAAAGTGTCACGAGGACCAAAGTCATTAAAGAACATACGACTCCAGTGTGAGTGCAGAGCTGATGGATACAGATAATGTTCCATACATCAGTTTTATCTTCTTTAGAGCTGCAACTAATAATGAATACATAGTTTAGTCTGTAAACCAGGCTGATGTGTTGACGTGTCTCTGATATTCAGTTTAAGATGATCAACAGACTGTTCTACATCGTGTCCCGGACAGACTCCAGCTCAACATCCAAACACTGTCATTTGATATGCTAATTGTTAGCATTTACACCCAGATTAGCATCAGAGTTCGAAATCACACTGGAGATGTACGTTAAATAACAACTGGACTTAAAATGATTTGAGCCTGGAGACACAAACCAGGAGCAGTGAATCCAGAGGAGACGCCGGCTGAGAGAAAACTGTTCGTCTCCTCTGTTGGAACGTTCTGACTAAACTTTTGCATTTTGCTGATTAATTTTTGGCTTTAAAACTTCTCTGAAGCAGAAAGAAACCAAACGAGCAGCAGAGTGCAGATGAGTCCTCGTCTGGTCGTGACCCGGCTACATCAGAGCTGCTTCTCTCTCGCTGTGTGGGAGGCGAATGTGCAAAGGTAAAAAAACGACAAACAGAAATTGTCTTAAAGCTACAGTTTGTGTCTGTACAGCTGAGCAGTTTGGCAGCGTGTTGTCACTCTGAGGAACGTCTATCCTGCTTCTCTCCAGTTCAAACTCTGATTGTTCTCATGTCAGAGAAAGATTCTGTTCTCTGACGGGTTCAAGGTTAAACTTGACCTGTAGCTGGATGTTTACAGTGTATTACTGTACAAAAACACATGAAAACAATCAAATTGTGTCTGAAACTCTGAGCTAAATGTCTGCTCAGGTTTATCATTTGATGTCTTATTTCTTCATATTTAATAATGAGAAATTCTTTTGGACTCTAAGTGCATCTTATAGAAACAGGATAGACTCAGAGAGACGGTAACAAGTCAAGACATAAAGCAGGAAAAACAGAAGAAGCAGCAAAACTTAACAGCATTCTTTCATGAAGATTTGTTACTGATCATGTAACAGAAGAAAGATTTAAATGGTCGAACTAGAATTGTGCAAAGTCATGACAACGGAACACGACAACTCTGTCACTAACAGGTTTGGAAACACGGCGACGAGCTCGGCGGGACCGACTCGCCCACTCGTACATTTTTTTGGGGGCGTAAAGACACTTATATATAAAAACAGCTTATAGAGACTCTATGTACACACATCTCACAGGTGGCAGGTCGGGTGAATAGAAAAGACCAGGTCGTCAAAAACAAACAAAAGGATTCCTGTCGATGTCGAACTGATGAGAACCGACCTGGACCCGAATATGACGACATGTCGAGGCACAATGATGAGTGAGAATACAAAACTGTACAATACTGTGCAAGTGCAAAAGTTGGAAGCAGAACTGCAGCTCATTCCTGACCCTCATACCCCCCCCGACCCCCCCTCTGACCCCCCCCCCCGACCCCTGACCTCAACCCCTGACCTCCGACCTCTGACGACACTGCGAGCGTCCCGACTCACCAAAGTCGTTTTTGTGCACTCGTGTTGATTCTTTTACAATAAATCCAGACAAAAGATAATAAAAATCGGACGTTAATATAATTGTCATAAATCCACATTGTGAATTGTTTATTAAAATGATGTCTGTGCGAGGGATTCAGGTTGTCACGGTAACCGCAATGTAAATTTTGATGGGACACGACAGAAGAAGTCACTGAATATCTGTAATAATGTGAATATCTGCAGGATCGGAACCTACAGAGGAGGATCAGAGCCACTGTTAAACTTTAATAAATGTTTACTAAAAATTTAAGAAAGATGGCTAATAATCAGACTAAAATTCTTTAAAAAGAACTTTATCCCCAAAAATTCTTAGACAAAATTTGACATTTTTCCTCCAATTTTGCAGTTTTTCAAAAAAATTCTGACAATATTTTCTTTTTCCTCTGTTTGTTTAACTCTGAGATAAAGTCAGAATTGAGAGGGACACAAAGTCAGAAGCTCTTGTTTCTCAGCGGTTCTGATCCTCGTCCATTATTATCTGATTATAGATCCTGTTAGCACTTTGGCTGCGCTCAGCTCGGATGATCTGGATCTTCACTCTGTGTTTCTGTGCCCAGTCCTCCATTAACATCCACTTTATTTAAAGAGTTCTTTTGATTTTAAATGAAGAGCATTTCTTTTAAGTGCAAGAGGAAAAACAAACCAGGACACAAAAACTGAGGTCTTTAAAAATCTAAAGTTTAAACTAACTGCAGGTTCGACTCGCTGTCTGACGTATCAGAGATATTTCAGGATGAAACGAGGACATGAGGGCGACTTCTGACTGGCTGTGTGACAAACAGGCAGTAAAGCAGGCGGAGTCATGTTTTCTGTCTTTAACCAATCAGACGACCTTCATGAACAACAGTGAGGCTGATTCAAGTAAGAAGAATGAAGTCGGTCAGAGAGAAAGTGAAGTGGGAAGTGAGAAGTCGCAGTATAAATGCAGCTTCAGGAGGAACGAGAGCGCTCGCTTCCTGCAGATTCAATATGTACAATCAAACACTGCAGCCTGGAGAAAACTGAGCACTTATCAGCTGCTCAGACTGTCCATATTCACATATAGATACACTATTAACAAACACTCGGCTGCTGACTGGGAGCCAGTTTGTAAAACCAGTCTCTCAAAAACCTCCAACAGTGAAACCATCAGTTTAACAAACTGTGACTGTCAGTTTCTCCTGGTGGAACCAGAAGGCTGCAGTCACTCAGTCGCCACAGACGACTAGAACCTTTCGTTAAAACACAAAAATCTTCTGCTTCAATGACTGAAACTTTGTTCACGGCTGAACTTTGTCAGGTTTTCGCTGGTTTGGGCTCAAAAACACTGACAAAAAATACTCAACTAGCAGTTTTGGCCTCACAGAAAGCTTTATCCCCTTCATATGGTTTTAGAGTTTGGACAGAGAATCCTCTGCTGTGTCGACTGAAGATGAAAAATCATCTTGAGCAGATTCTAAATATATTTTCTGTTAAGTTTAATAGAAACGATACGAGGCACAAGAAGTGCAGAACCCTGGTTCACTGTTAGAGGTGCTGGCAGAGTCCAGATGTTCCTCCACAGATCCAACAACTCAAGACTGGATCTGAATAATCAGCTGACGGAGAAATCAGTACGTTACGTACGTGAGTGTCGTCTGGATCACTGAAGGTGGAAACAAACGCTCCTGAAAGTCCTCCACTCCTTCAGAGATTCTGATCGACAGTCTGGGAACATTTTGTCGTCTTGATTACAACTCAAGACCTAACTAGAACTTCTTCAGAACCTTAATCAGAGATCAAGATCTGGAACTTCATTAACAGCTGATTGGACCGGAGCTGCGTCCTCGACGAGCAGCACCGAGATGTCGTCCATCCAAGAAGCAGCAAGACGAGCTTTAATCCATTCTGGGCTTGGACTCCTTCCACATCTGCAGAACCGGTTTGACAGAACCCATTCCATGTTCTCAGAGAGCTGCAGCCAAACGAGACGGAACGAGACGTCTCCCGGCTGCACATGTTTATGTGCTTTATGCTTTTATCAGAACAACTTACACAACAATTGTGTTTTACTTCTCTCTCCAATGAATCGGACACGTAGCTGGACTGAGGTTCTGGTCTCCGGGACAAGTTGAGATGCGTTTCCTCGTTTATTCCCACAGATGTTTTATTCTCGCCTCGTGTCGTCAGGTCACAGAACTTCTTTGTGACCGTGCGATGATGCTGATGATGAATCCTCTGTAAACCATTTAACTCCAGGGATCGAAGGAGGCCAAGAATGTGACAGCAGACGTCGGTCCTTCTGCCCGAGCACAGTCCAACATGGTGAGATCTGTGAAGGATTAATTAACTGAAGAGTGATGGAACTGTTAGAAAGTTCAGCTGGTTAAATATCCAACCAGCCAATAGAAACAGCGGAAACTCGCTGCAAAAAAATAAATAAACTCGAGGGATCGAAAAACAGGAAACCCGGCAGAAGAGTTTCACGTTGGGATGATGCAACCTTGAAATCATGATTTCTTTCCTGTGACTCTTCTGACGATCCAATGAGCTCGCAGGAGGAGGAGGCGGGGCTTACAGTGATGCTGGCAGGTGATTGGAACAGAAACGAGGTCCGATGGGGGATCGATGTTCCTCCAGGTTTCTTTTAATGTCTCTGGAGCTGCTGGTGGTCGGTCGGCACCCACAGTGACAGGGTCGTGTTTCTGGGTGAGGAGGAGGGCGGGGGTGGCGTCTAGTGTCCGGGGTGCTGGTGGGAGGTGAAGGGGGTGAAGGCGGGGGGAGGAGAGAGGGAGAGAGGGCTGGACTGAGGACTGACACCACCTGCAGGCGGAGAGTCGGCCACCGACTGAGAGACACTGAGAGGAGGAACGACAGGCGGGATCAATAAGATATAATCATCATCTGACATTTATATTTTTATATTTACATCTATAGAAGACGATTCAGGCCACCGGCAAACACACAGAGTTCTGACTCAGTTGTCTCTGAGTGGCTCTGACCCGCTTCAGTAAACATGGCGACCCTCACCTGACTGTGTAGCTGCTGCGGTTGGTGGGATCTGTCACCCCGGCAACAAAAAGCTTCTTCGGGGGTCCGTCTGACTCCACCCCTCCTGAGAGGAAGACAATCACAAGTGTTGACAGAGAAACACTGACAGGGCTGAGGACGAGCTACAGCAGGATGACGTTAAAGCTGACGGTTCATTTTAAAAGTTTTCTACTTGCTTCTTTGCTCTTCTGGTTTTAAAAAATATGTTAATTATCTAATAACTGTGTGTTGTGGAAGAAGAACGTGATCGAGCGTTTCAGATTTCATCACTACAACATGTTCTGTTAAAGGTCTAACAGCTGGACCCTCCGCGGGCTCACGTCACCTCCGACTTGTTAAACGTGACTTTAGGCATCAGATGAGAAGTCGGACGTGAAGGAAGCTGAACGAGCTCCAGCAAGATTATTCACTGTCTTCTGTTTCTCCCATGATGCAACACTACTTCATGACATAATCAAACTACAATTTTTGTTTTAACTGAGAAACCAAAGTTACACACTGCAAGTTTAAATGAATCCACGTGTAATAAATAAAAACATCATTTATAGTTGACGCAGAGCTAAAAGGTGAGTGAATATTATAAAAAAGCCATCAGGTGAAAACAACACGTCCAAATATTGATAATGTTGCTCAGCAGCTGCTGGAGTGAAACTGTTGGCCAACGATCAAACACATCAACACGATGCGTCTCTGTTGTGTTTAAGCTCGTGTCCAGTACAAAATGTTTTATTACCTTTTCTCTTGAGCGGAGTGAGTGCAGGCCACCTCACAGTGGCACTGACGGCTGGTCTGCAGGACAACAAACACATGTGAGTTCAAAAGCTCAAAGTGAAAAACAACCTGAAGAAGAGCTTTTGTCTGCTCGTGTACCTGAACCTCCTGGTGGGACTTGGTGAGGAGTTGGGCGTGACGCCGCTGTCCTGTGACTGGAACCACTGAAGAAGAAGAAGAAGAAGAAAGTGAACTCGGAGTGTTAATGAATCTGATCTAGATCCATCTGAACCTTCTATTCAGAGTCTAAATCCTCTGATCTGGATTCTAGTGGAGAGGACTTCTGTTTTTCTGTTGATCCATTCAGATGATCTAAATTGTTTTCTCTTCTGCATTTATGACTTGATAAGTCTTAGCTTGATGAAAAAAGGGTTTTGTTTCACATTATTTTAATCTGTCAAAACATATGGGGGGAAAAAACATGAAACTGGCTGAAAAAAAAAGTTGTTTTTGTGCAAAAGAACATTTTTCTTTCCATTTGTCAACTGAGTGAAAAAACTTTTAGGAGAAAAATAAATTAATGTTTGAACAGAGAATGTTTTTTCACACATTGTTCTCCTTAAAAACATTTCTTCCACGTGGTTCAAACACCAAACAAAGTCACTTGAATTTTTTTATTTTCTATTTACACGATTCACACATTGAAAAGTGTTTTGCTAACAGAAACATTTTTCCCCTCGTGTGAAACCAAACTACACTTTACTGCCAGTTATTTTTTTACATGTGCGATCCAAGTGGGAAAATAAATTCTCCTGAAAGAAATGTTTTTCACCAGATTAAACACAAATTCTTCTCTTTCACTCTCCAGAATGTTTATGTAGTAGTTCACACATGACACAAACGTAATTTAGGAGAATTTTTATTTGTTATCAAAAAGTTTGTTCTTGTTTTCTCGTCACTGAGAAAGAAACATTTCAGGAGAATATTCTTTTAGGATTTTTTTTTTCCAGTAAGACTTTCCTTAGTCACTCTGAAATGACTTCTTTTCACTTTGTTTCACACATGGAAAAAAGAAAAAGAAATGTAAGGAACTTGGAAAGTTTATCCTGGCAGAACGTTTTTCCACCAGTTCTCAGTCATAAACACAGAAGAGAAAACACCTCAGGTCAGATTTAGAGAATGAGTCACCAGCAAAAACATTCTTCATTTGACCCTCAGGGCTTCCGTAGTGTCAGTCTAAAGTCTAAAGTCAAATATGTACAATTGGTTAATCTTTCCTTCCCACCCTCATGTCTACACCTCTGATTGGTGGATGGGATTGCACTCAATACTACATTACCCATGAGCCTTAGCTTTCTAGATATGAACTTGGTTAGAAAAGCGTCTTAACTGACAGGAAGCACCTCCAAGAATCCATCAAAATAAGAGTCAGGTAGTGAAGAAGCAGGAGTGGAGATGCTCACCACTGACGCGTGGTCGTGCCACTGACTGACTGGAGGAACTGGGATCAAACTGGAAGAACTGGGACAGAGAAACGAAGAGTTAATTAGACTTTTGTTTCTTGTTTGAACATCAGACTGCTGGAGAGTGATGTATACACTGTGTACCTCAGCCTCTGCAGACTCCCTCTGAGCGTCATCTCCATGTTCTCCTCCTGTATTCACCACAAACAGCTGTTATTAACCTTCATGTTGAATCAGCGACTTCCTGTCTTCACTGTCAAATTAAACACTTTGTAATGAAGGGAACAAACATCACCCAGAACAGAGTCTGTGTCGGGTTAATTTGAATGTTAAAGACTTCTAAAACCCAACGAAGACTGAAGCTGGTCTGGATTTAGTGTTCAGAGTCTCATGTAGATCAGTCTGAATCCTACAGGAGCTCCGAGGAGGACTGAAGGTTACGACCTGAGAACTGGTGGAAATACAAGTTCTACCAGGATGATCTTTCTTAGTTCCTTATTTGTTTTCCCCTTCTGGGAAAACATGTTGAAAACAAATATTCTCGGGGCAAAGAGGATTCTCTTTTTCATCTAAAAAACTGATAAAAGGTTTGTTTGTTCTTCCAGGAGGAAAATTATTAATAATTTTATTAACATTCATGAACCAAATTAAGTGTAAAACCAAGTGAAAACCTTTTCTATCATCAGGTTGGTCTAAACCCTCTGATCTGGACTCATGAACACTTCCTGGGTGATTGTTCCCACAGTGGAGAGAAGAAGAAGAGAGATGTTTCTGTCCTCACCTGTCTCTTGTGGTCGTGTCTGTCTCCGGTCAGGGAGAAAGGTGAGAGAGGAACGAGCTGCAGAAGAAGAGGAAGAAACGATGGATGAGAAACTGAAACAGACAGTAAATATATCACCACTGATAATCACACCGACCTGTGACGGGCAGCTGGGGTTGATGGAGACGCTGCTGCGTCTGTATCGAGCCGAGGACACGGGACTGAAGACCGTCATCCCGTCACTGAGAGACGATCACAACAGATTCACACAAAATATAGTTAAAAACATATTAATCATATAATCTTCTCAGCTGTTCTTAGTGACTGTAGTAAACAAAGTTTCACTCTCAAATGAACATGTGGCTTTTAAAACATTTTCTTCATGTGTAAAACCAGATGACATTTTAAAATTTTGGGATGTCAGGATTTTTTTTTTTTTTCCCAAAACTTAATTTTTTGGGAAATTTAAAGAAAAACTTGGGAACTTTCTTTGGAGAATAAATTTCGGGAGACATTTTTTTTTGTAAAAAAATATATTTTTTCCAATAAAGATGACACCAAAAATGTGAGTTTTTTTTTTTAAATTCACATGGCTTCAACCATAAAAATAAAAGATTTCCTCAATTTTTTTACCAAGAAACTATTTATTAATCATGATTCCATGATTTTGATTTTATATTAAAAAAATTAGGAGAATTGTTATTGTCATCCGTGAAAACGTGTAAATATTTCCAGAAAAAAAAAATCTGCTGAAATTAAATGAAAAACCGGGCAGTTAGTTAGAAAATGTTTCTCCTATTTTAGCGCCTTTTTTCTTTACTTGATTTCAACAAATTCCTCTAGAAAAGTTTTTTAAAAAAGAAAAAAGAAAAAAACAGAAAAATCCATTTCACAGCTGGAAAAAAATAATCTCCTCACTTGCACCTCGGGGCCTTCCTACTTATAAACTTAAAATTGCAGCTATTGCATATTTATTTTACATAATAATCAGGATTATTTGGAAATGAAGCATATTTGATGTTATTGGTTGATTCAGGATTTATGACTGATTTTAGGAACAGAGACGAATGTTTTTAAATATTAACTTTGTCAAAATGGACATGTTCTTAAATATGAGAGCTGATCACAGAACAGTAACACAACCAATCAGAGACATCTGTGAGGGTCACAACAGCCTCGTAACTAATAACATAACATATATGGGATTTGGATTTTATTCTTAACTTACAAAGTTCTGCTTGATGTGTTCAAAGCACGCCGAATTAAAGAGTGGCGCCATTAGATTAATAAAATATCTAAAGTAAGACTGGATGACATGTGATTGGCTGTCTGTGAACAAAGCAAATATAAAGGGAATGTTTTTTAATGGAAGTCGGTGTCTCCCCGTTGGGTGTAATACCACTGACCTGACACTGGTGATCATGGGGGCGCTGTTCGATCTACGGAGTGCCCCGCCTCCTGCCCCGCCAGCTGCGCCTGCGCACTGGTCCACTTCCATCCGTTCCATACCTCGGTCCGCAGGCCCGGCGGTGGCAGCGCCAACTGCCGGCCTCCGACCTTTCGATGGCGGCGTCGGGTTCTACTCGAGCCCGGTGGAAGCCTGACCCGCAGGCCTCACGAGCAGCAAACCCAGAGCCGCCAAGTCAGCGGGCCGAACACCGAAGCTGTGTCCTCTCTACCGCATGTCCCGCAGAAAAACAGCGTATTCGTGTGAGACTGCGGGTCAGACCGTCATTTAAAACCCACAGCTACGCTTCACTTGCTGCTGTCTCAACGCGAATATAATGGCTGCGTGAGAGCGAGATAAAACACGAACCCCGCGCAAAAACACTCGAGACAAAGTTTTGACCGCGCTCACCCTCCAGACTCACCCGGCGGCCCGAACCAGCGGACGAACTTTTAATTCGAGTCCGCACAGGTGACGTGACTTTTAGGATTAGCTGTTGAGCTAACTTGGTTGGCAGTAAAACCTCCAGTCAGGGATCAGAAACCCGCTAACAGCTGTCCGAAACAGTCGACCCGGGCCGGCCACACAGTCCTCGGGGAGAGTCGGTCACACGGTCCCCGGGACACCGAGCGGATCTCCAGAAGAGTCCCAGAACCAGAGAAAAGGAACAGTTAGAAAGATTTTTTACAACATAGTCCTTGACCAAATAGAGGTAGTTCACCAACTGTGAAAACAGCGCCGCCGCCCGGCCGCCCGGAGCAGCGCAGCGCAGAGAGGGAGCGAGGCAGGTCCGCTGAACACACACTCACTTTATCATGGTTTAACACTCAACAACGTTCAGTTTGTGTTTGTTTTACACTTCATAACGTTCATCTTAAAACTCTGCTGGGCTTAAAGTATTTATGTGGATGAACTCTGGTGTAGTTCTTGATTGATCTTCTTATAATTTATTCTAAAATATAACTTTTGATAAGTATTTATTACGTCTTGTCGATTTTTAATTTTTTTTTAAAATTTATATTATATGGAATAGATATGAAATAGTAAAGTGCTTTGTTTATTAGCCAAAATAAAACTTTTCCTTTTTTAGTAAACACACTGATATACTTATTCCCTGGATTTAAATGAGGGGTGCAACGAAAGACTAAATTAATGATTGATTAATTAAACGATGATCAAATCAATCCATGAATTTAGATTTTAGTCAGAAATTCAGTTTAAAGTGAAATAAAACGGAGAAGGGCATAAAATCCTCCCACTGGAGACGGAAACATGAAATATTTTGTATTTTTTGCTTGAAAAAAAATCAATGAGCAGTTTTTCTATTGATCGACTGATCAGTTTATTGACTGACTGTTGAGGCCAGTGAAAAAAACAAAACTGAGGAAATATATTTTTTAATTTGTTTCAATCAAAAATTAATAAACTAAACAAACTCACCATAAAGAACAATATCATTAACATAAATAATCAGACTGTATGTATCGCAGTAATAAACTGATACCTGAGCAGATGAAGTTAAATTAGAACTATAAATAAAACTATAAATCACAGACATGAGGACTCAGAACAGGAATGAAATTGTACAAACTGAAGCCAAGAGTGACTTCAGGTGGTTATAATCTCCTCAGAGTGAAGAAAGAAGATTATTGGAGGGTTTCTGTGTTTCCTTTGTTGTTGTGACACTAAACTGTCTGCTGTTCTCCCAGAATCCCCAAAAATCCTCCATCTGCTTTGAGTCGTCATCTCTAAAAAATGGTGAAACAGGACACCGGGAGGCTCGGCCGTTAACCCCTTCACTGCCTCTGAGACACGCCAGTCAGAAACCAGAGAGCAGCCTGGAGACGAGATATGAACCATAAAAACATCATCTATCTTCACAGAGGCTTTTCTTTATGTTCGTTAACTTCTTCTGTGAACAAAGAGACAACGACAAACACGCTGTGACCAGAGGTGGAACGTAACTGAGTACATTTACTCGAGTACGGTACTACAGTACTTCTATTTATACCCACATGAAACAATTACTGAACATTTGCTGCATCTACGACATTTATCTGACCGCTTTAGTTACTTTGAATATTAAGATTTTACACACAAAACCATCAAAATATTACAAGTTATACATTTAATCAGCCGGCAGTGTGTGAAACATAACAAGTTAGCACTTTCCCTCTAATGACAGCACAACATGTGTCAGTTATAATAATTAAATCATATAATATGAAATTAAAATAACACTCAAAGATTATTTTTGTGTGTTATTACTATTCCAACTGAAGTTAAGGATCTTCTTCCACCACTGACTGTGACTTACAGTCATACTGCAGTTATAATAACTACAGAAATGCAAAAAGACAACAACTGTACAAATATTTTATTAAGAATTTATTGTTATTACCAAAGTTACAGGTTGTTCATGACATATTACTTTGTACTGACGTGACCGTGGTCGTAAGACTCTTCTTGTTTTTGTTTTGTTCTTGTGATCATGTTTGTTTGTTTGTTTGTTTGTTTGTTTGTTTACCTGGATTCAGTGTTCTTTAACTGTCGATAAATAAAAAGCTACAGTAAACCTTTACATGAGTGTTTCCATTGTCTGCTACTTCATTCTTCCACTCTGCTGCATCTTGGAAGTACAAACATTGCACATCACTGCATTTATCTGATAACTCTAGTTACGAGTTACTTTGCAGAGTGCATCAAAGCTAAAGTATCACACTTTTATAGTATTGTATTTTATCACCAGTCAGATAAATAAAAACAAAAATACACAATTCCAATAATCTGTATATCTTTGGTACACACTGAACTGTATACAGAAGCTAAATATATGCTAACTATAATTTTTACATTTTTATATTTTGATTTATTGCCAGACATTTACTTTCGATACTTTAATATGTTTGATAGCAGATACGTTGAGACATAATATCTTTACTTTTACTCAAGTATGATCTTAGAGTACTTTCTGTAACAATGCCTAAAATTACATGTTGGATTATCATGACAGTTGCTGATATGAATAGTAGGTTGGGACAGGAAATACTTGAGTAAGTCTTAATTTATCTGATATTTCTTGCAGTTATGTATCAAATGTAATTTCTGCAAATAAATCAAAATGTAAAATTAAATAGTTCCACATATATTTAGCTTCCATATACAGGTCAGTGTGTACTACAGATCTATAGATTATTGGAATTTTGTACTTTTGTATTTATTTATGCACCTTTTGGCATGAATGCATCATGTAATCTGCAAAGTAACTACTTCCTAAAGTTATCAAATACATTTATTATCTAAAACTTGCACGTCAATGGGGACAGAAGTACTTATTTTAAGGGTTTAATGTTACATCCTCAGTTCTGACAGAAGTACTTGTTGTAACGGTTTAATGTAACGTCCTCGTTGTGACAGAAGTACTTGTTGTAACAGTTTAATGTAACGTCCTCGGTTCTGACAGAAGTACTTGTAACAGTTTAATGTAACGTCCTTGGTTCTGACAGAAGTACTTGTTGTAACAGTTTAATGTAACGTCCTCGTTGTGACAGAAGTACTTATTGTAACGGTTTAATGTAACGTCCTCGTTGTGACAGAAGTACTTGTTGTAACAGTTTAATGTAACGTCCTCGGTTCTGACAGAAGTACTTGTAACAGTTTAATGTAACGTCCTTGGTTCTGACAGAAGTACTTGTTGTAACGGTTTAATGTAACGTCCTCGTTGTGACAGAAGTACTTGTTGTAACAGTTTAATGTAACGTCCTCGTTGTGACAGAAGTACTTGTTGTAACGGTTTAATGTAACGTCCTCGGTTGTGACAGAAGTACTTGTTGTAACGGTTTAATGTAACGTCCTCGTTGTGACAGAAGTACTTGTTGTAACAGTTTAATGTAACGTCCTCGTTGTGACAGAAGTACTTGTTGTAACAGTTTAATGTAACGTCCTCGGTTCTGACAGAAGTACTTGTAACAGTTTAATGTAACGTCCTTGGTTCTGACAGAAGTACTTGTTGTAACAGTTTTAATGTAACGTCCTCGTTGTGACAGAAGTACTTGTTGTAACGGTTTAATGTAACGTCCTCGTTGTGACAGAAGTACTTGTTGTAACGGTTTAATGTAACGTCCTCGTTGTGACAGAAGTACTTATTGTAACAGTTTAATGTAACGTCCTTGGTTCTGACAGAAGTACTTGTTGTAACAGTTTAATGTAACGTCCTCGTTGTGACAGAAGTACTTGTTGTAACGGTTTAATGTAACGTCCTCGTTGTGACAGAAGTACTTGTTGTAACAGTTTAATGTAACGTCCTCGTTGTGACAGAAGTACTTGTTGTAACAGTTTAATGTAACGTCCTCGTTGTGACAGAAGTACTTGTTGTAACAGTTTAATGTAACGTCCTCGTTGTGACAGAAGTACTTGTTGTAACAGTTTAATGTAACGTCCTCGTTGTGACAGAAGTACTTGTTGTAACGGTTTAATGTAACGTCCTCGGTTGTGACAGAAGTACTTATTGTAACAGTTTAATGTAACGTCCTCGTTGTGACAGAAGTACTTGGTGTAACGGTTTAATGTAACGTCCTCGTTGTGACAGAAGTACTTGGTGTAACGGTTTAATGTAACGTCCTCGTTGTGACAGAAGTACTTATTGTAACAGTTTAATGTAACGTCCTCGTTGTGACAGAAGTACTTATTGTAACGGTTTAATGTAACGTCCTCCTTGTGACAGAAGTACTTATTGTAACAGTTTAATGTAACATCCTCCTTGTGACAAAAGTACTTATTGTAACAGTTTAATGTAACATCCTCCTTGTGACAAAAGTACTTATTGTAACAGTTTAATGTAACGTCCTCCTTGTGACAGAAGTACTCAATGTTTGTGACAACCTGTCACAATGGTTGTGACACAAGTAGTGCTTGTAAGCTTGTACCGAGGACGTTACATTACACCGTTACATTACACCGTTACATTGAGTACTTCTGTCTCAACACGGACTTGAACTAACCCGACACAGTACTAATGTCCGCCGGCAGCGGGCTGCTGAGCCCCGGTGCAGCCCGCCGTCTCCTCCGTCGCTCCGCCGAAGACAAGAGGTTAAAGTGGGAAGAGCGGAAGGGGGGAGGCGGGGGGAGGAAGGAGGAAGGGACGGTCCTGCCTTCCTCCTTCACACGGAGTCAAACTACTTTCAGGCCACTTTTACAAACTTTAATGTTTCAGTAAAACGTCCGCAGCTTCGCAGCGCGGTCAGTCGGCGGGCTGAAGGGACCCGCGGGGTGACGGACGGCGACATGTCGGAGGGATCCGGGGCCGCCTGGATGTGACTGGTAGGTGGGAGAAAACTCCGAAGCCTCCCCGCTGCTGGTAAACAACTGCGGGCAGGACAGGAGCGCTGCAGCGGGGCAGCACAGCTCCACAGCCCGGAGACTGAACTGAGCTTACACCCAGAAAAGAGTGTTTAGTCAAGATAGATAGATAGATAGATAGACTGAGGACAAATCAGTGTTTTGTTTCTAATGTAAGAGTTAAGTAGAATCACTAACTGAAACACTCTGACTTTATTGACTAAATGTCTTTAATTTGTGCGTTAAATCCACATGAATCCTCTATAAGAACCCTTCTTGGTTGGTATGTTGGAGTTTTAAGAGTCTCTAATAACCGGTTCTGTTTAATAATAGTCAATAAAACTGACTAGTCTGAGTGTAATAACAGGTTGATTCTTGCGGGTTCAGTATTTAAAGGATCTTGTGGATCACTATAATGTTCAGTCAGACCTTTACTTTGCTGCATTATTGGTATAAATGTTCTGATGTTCTGGACTTTTACTTGATATTTGTTTTAATGCAGGAGATTGAAGGTTTGATGTGTTCTTAAATAAATCACAAACTAGTTGATGTGAGTCATTTTTCAAGACAAAAAAAGCCTGAATTCTGTGATGTCATCTTGTCACATGTGAATATTTCCTGGTTTCTTTCCTCCTCTGTAACAGTAAACTGAAAATCTCTGTGTTGAGGACAAAACAAGACGTTTGTTGA
Source organism: Sparus aurata (assembly GCF_900880675.1). Lineage (NCBI taxonomy): Eukaryota > Metazoa > Chordata > Actinopteri > Spariformes > Sparidae > Sparus > Sparus aurata. Next base: position 33,365,046 of record NC_044199.1, on the reverse strand, counting down.
CGTCGTCTTCAGCTTTGGGAAGTTCTGATTAATCTTTTCGACACTTCTTAAATGTTACATATTGACGGATGATAATTGTTGACTTACTGGTGATAACAGGCTGATAATAAATCATTTATATTTCCACAAACAGGACGAAGGTAAAACTCATGAGTACAGTTCTTATTTGTTTATTTCACTGATATATTTTTGGGCCTGTTTCCTTTAAAGTTTTTAATATTTGGTCTTGTTGTTTATTTGCAGAGAGGAGGATGGAGGGAGAGAAAGAGACGGCCGAGGAGAAGGAGGAGGAGGAGGAGGAGAAAGAGCTTCTTCACATCGCTGCGGCGACCTCTGTGGACTACCCGGACCTTCCCATCATGCACTGGGAGGACCTGAGCCAGCGGATAGCTGAGTTGGAGAAACAGGAGCAGGAGAGGATGGAGAGGTCAAAGGTCAGCCATGAAGACACGAGTGTTTCCAGGGTTCAGTTTTCTGAGCGAGGTTAGCTGTTGGTGGTAATAGTTCTCAAAAGACTACATTTCCCATGAGGCTTAGCGCCCTCTGCTCCTGAGCAGTGTAAACGTTGTCAGCTCTGTTTATTGAAGACGAATCTTTCAGGCTTCATTCAGACGTTTCCTCTCAGGTTCTGCTGGAGCGTCTCAGACTGAACCTCACAGAAGCTGTGAGGTCAAATGTTCAGTTTGAATTCAGAGTCGTTTGTGTCGTTGCTGCCGAGCGTCTGATGAGACGAAATAGAACCAGATATTTATTTTTGTTTTGGTGAGACATCCTTGTATTCATCCTTGTTGTTGGTTTTGATTTGTGGCTTTTGAATCATCAAAACAAAGCAGATATATTATTTTTGTGAGGACATGTGATCGCTTTATTAAGTCTGATCTAAATTATTTTCTCACCAGTGTTTCAGACGTGAGAACTGGTGTGAAAATGATAAGTTTTGCTTGGATAATCTTTCTAAGTTACATAATTTTGTGAGTGAGTCATTTTTCATGTCTGTCGTCCTTCATGTGATCGACATATGAATTAGCAGCTCCTGTTTGAAGTATAAAAAACCTGAACTAGCCCTTTAAATAACTTCAGAGAATCCGGACTGAGGTTCAACAGCACCGAAACAGGAAATGACATCACAGTAAGTCTCGGAGCTTCTGTACAAACCTGTGTGATGTCACATCGTCTTCATGGAGCTTCAGAGTGAGTTCAGCTCATCGTTGATCCGTCTGACACAACTTCATAGTTCTGGTTCTGTGAGCGCTGCAGACGGTCCGAGCGCCGCCTGCTGAGCAGCAGACAGACGAGTCACAGACAAGCTGCTGATGTTTCAGATATTTCAGGAGAAAATCTTCCTGTGACTCATCAGGTGACACGAACACGACGCAACATTTAAAACATGACGAGACGTTCGTGTTGTGTTCACTGCTCGTTCAGCTCAAAACACAAAAACAGAGAGAAACAGGCACTCCACCCTCACACTGTACAAGCTTAATGACTTCAGTTGGATGCTATGCAGTTGCATTGTGGGAAATGTAGGATTGAGTGTGCTTGGACCGGATCTCGGCCTCTGGAGTCCAGATTCTTCACCCCTCCTTCAGGTCTGACGTCTGTCCTCTGTTTGTCCCGCGTGTTGTTGTTTCTGTCTCCGTCTGATAACATTCCTGACGATGAGAACATGTTCGTCTGTAAATCCTCCAAACAGTTTTAATCCTGCTGCAGCGAGCCGAGTGACAGGCCGCACAGAACAGAGACGCTGTGTGGAGCTCTGCTGCATATTTCTACATTTCTGGGTGGTATAATGATAACTTTTACTGTGAGAACTCCCCAACACAGACGTCCTCTGCGCTCCAGTAAACAACCTCAGATCTGAACTGTCTGAGCTTTAGTTCAGGCTCTTTGCTGGTTCGAGGCGGATCACAACTTTAATCACTCTCCAGATTTGTAGCGCCTTCGTTTCTCTACACAAGCTTTCAGAAATGAACCGGTCTAACTGATGATTTGTTGTCTGATGATCCGGCTGTGATCTCACTGTGTTCATCTCTCTGTCTCCCTGCAGAGGGGGACGGGGGTGAGGGTGGAGGAGAGTCAGGGGGGAGTGTGGAGAGACGTCTGGGAGGAAGAGGAGGAAGACTTCAGGAGGTGTCGAGTGACGCAGAGGTAACACAGAGACACACAGGCTGCAGAGAGATTCAGCTGAAGCTCATCGAGTGTTTCTGAATCTCGTCTGAGGCTTTAACGCTGGAGGACACTCGTAGTGATTTAAATATTCAGTATCAGAGTTTCATCTTCCAAACATAAAATGTTTCATCTTCTATTTCTTTGAAGCTTCATTTGGAAAATGTTCTTCACACTGAAGTGGAGAAATGAAACGAGGATGAAGCTCTGATGTGAACTAAACAGCAGAGGACAGGATGATGTAAACACGAGGAGCTGAGTGAGCTCTGACGCTCTGTTCTCTCCTGCTGGAGCTTCAGGATGTTTGTTATCTGTTAACAGATTTCACAACCACAGAAACCTGCAGCTGTGCTTCATCAACAACAGCGACAGTGAAGACGAGGAGGAAGGAGGCAGCAAAAAGGTCACTTCTGTCTCTTCTTTAAGTGTGATGTGAACGTTTCTAAACTCTTCTAAAGAAGTCTGGAGAAATGTCTTCAGGATCAGTTCACACGTCCTCAGATATCCCTGAATGTCAAATAACATGAAGAAGTAACATAAAGAGTTCATTTCTTATCTTCATGCATGTTTGACAGAATTGTTCAGAAAGTCTATGTTTCAGTTTTATCTCATAAAAGACAGCAAACTAAAAATCATTTCCCGTGCAGTCGTCTGACCACTGACCTTACATCACCGTCAGGTTTCCAAGGGAACGGGTGGCAACGGTTGCCATGCCGCTGGGCTAAAACAGGAAGTGGCCACGGCTCTGAGGGCGCTGAGAGACAAACTGCTGGCTGAACAGAAGGAGAAGGAGGTGAGAGGACGGAAAGAATGAAACTATGAGACGTGTCGAAGACTTAAAGACAAAGACAAGAAAGAAATGTAATCAACAAAGAGTGTGTGTGTGTGTGTGTGTGTGTGTGTGTGTGTGTGTGTGTGTGCATGTGTGTGTTGCAGCATCTGGCCGGCAGCAGCAGTGTTTCCAAGCGGAAACATCTGGAGCGCTGGGAGCTGCAGGAGTGTTCAGAGCAGCAGCTCAGCAGCTTGAGAGCATCACTACAACAGGACGTACACGGTACACACACACACACACACACACACACACACACACACACTGCAGTCTTAAAGGTGTCTCTGAGGAAATCCAATCAGAAGCACCAAAAGGTCCAGACGAACTTCTCAAACATCTCCTGCATTTTCATCCAGCTGTGAAGTTTGAGAACAGACAATAAAACCATCAGAGTGTAAAAAGATGTAACTCTCACAGAAGTGCAGATATAAAGAGACGGTGAAGCAGCAGAGAGCAGCGATCCACAGGAGCCCAGAGGTCTGACGGTCCACAGCCCACAATATGTCAACAGAAAGAAATCACTGTGTGTAAATATGGAGATCATAGTTTCCTACAGAAGTTGATAACAGAACATGAATCCTCAGAGCTTTTAAAGACTGAAGTGATGTCACACTTTCTGCTGGAGTCGAGCTTAATATCACATTACAGCTGTTTGTGTTTATTATTCACACACAGACAGGTAACAGTGGTGACATCATGTCCTCTTTGACTCTGTCCTCTTGGTGTTCTGCAGCTCTGAGCTCCGAGCTGGTGGCCCACCTGTTGGTACGAGACCAGCTGAGGACGAAGCAGGACGCCATGCTGCTGGACGTGCAGGACCTGACCTAACATCAGGACCACACACACCACCAGAACATCCGTCCACTCTGGGACCAGGACGGGCTGCTCGTCCACGTCAGACCAGGAGACTTCAACAAAATGTAAGCAGACCTGCTAATTAATGGAAACTGACAAATCACCAGCAGTCTGGACAACAAAGAGGGAAACACGACTCAGATTCAAAGGAAATCACCTAAAAAAACACAAAAGTCATAATGACAATTCTGTTCTGAGATCAACGACAAATAACCAACGTGAAACCAACAGGAGTTTGATCACAGACTGACGACACTTCAAGGAAACACCTGTTAAGTTGTCGGTGTGAGTAGAAACCTGAAACTGACAGGAAGTCAGTGTTAAAACCAACAGAGGAACAAAGATTCAGTTGGATTGTTTGGAAGCTGAATCCAAACGTCTACAATCAGCTTCGGTTGGAAGAGATAAGACAAGAAGGCAGAAGAGGGCTGGATGCTTCCAACATCTGACAGAACGTACGACGCTCAGAACATCACAGAACAATCAGTCCAGTTTCTATAGACGGGTCGGGCCGACACACATCAACACACACCGACACACAGCGACACACACAAACACACACCGACACACACCGACACACATCAACACACACCAACACACACCAACACACATCAACACACACCAACACACACCAACACACACCAACACACACCAACACACATCAACACACACCAACACACACCAACACACACCAACACACACCAACACACACCAACACACATCAACACACATCAACACACATCAACACACATCAACACACATCAACACACACCAACACACACCAACACACATCAACACACATCAACACACACCAACACACACCAACACACATCAACACACACCAACACACACCAACACACATCAACACACATCAACACACATCAACACACACCAACACACATCAACACACACCAACACACACCAACACACATCAACACACACCAACACACACCAACACACATCAACACACACCAACACACATCAACACACACCAACACACACCAACACACACCAATCAGACTTCATGTGAAACTGAATCTGATGACAGGTGCAGCTATTATCAATCAAATCTGACAAAACTTTACAGCCTCCAGGATCATTTTCACACTGGCTGCACTCGTTAAGGTGCGCCAGCGTATAATTGAGGAGGATCCAATAAATCAAATGCAAATAAATGCTTAATTTTATCATTTAACATGATAGAAGACACATTTGTGAATCAGGTTTTCAGGGGTTTTAAGATGCACTCGAGAAATGATCGATGATGAAATCTTCAGGCACGTAGAAAAAGGAGCGAAGTGGACATAATAATAAAAACCTCTCATAAGCTACAATTTTATTAAACAATGTAGACGCGTCTTCACGAGTGTAACCGTTTGAGACAGGACACGTAGACGCTGTGAAGTGTTTGGTCTCTGAGTGATTCTCCTCAGGCAGGACGAACAGCAGCAGGTGAACTCGGTGAACTAAAACCAGTCGAGCTCGTTGAGCGACTGTTTGGAGGAAAGTAGCTGATTGTATTTTAGAGAAAAGTCCACGTTGTGTTGAACTCTAACTTTAATTTCCCTCCAGCTCAGAATGTTTCAGACAGAAGTGAGACATGGAAGACGTTCTGTTTGTGGGGCCGCTGGTGTAAATCTACATTTATATGCAAACGAGGGATTCTAACTTATCTTATTTAAGTTTTATTGTGTTTACTTACTCGCTTGTTATAATAACGAGGGAACATTACACTCATACAGCATGTGTAGCAAGACGAGCTCAACATAACTGATGTATTGATGTTTTTGTTGTTGTATTTTTATTTTTCTGAGAAACAAAAAGAGGAATTTCGTCAAAATGTGCAGCAGATAAAAGATAAAAGATATACACAGATTTATTTTGAATGTTGTTATTCAGTATTATTGAACCTTAGATTAAAACAAGAGAAATCAGGAGCTGCAACAATGATATTAATTAACCACCAATTATTTTAATAATGAATGTTTTGGTTTGAGAAAATTCTGAAAATTGTGAATATTTTCTGGTTTCCTTTTGTTGTGGACAAAACAAGACGTGAGGATGAAACACTGATCGACTGTTTAAACCATTTTCTGACTAATCAATTCTGACTAATGGAGAAAATAATCAATTAATTGACAATAAAAAGTATAATTAGCTGCAGGTCTTAATAGAACTATAAAAAATGGGAAAAATAGGAACACGACCGTCCTTCTGTTTTCAAAGTGTAGAAGAAGTCACAGTCGGTAAAACGTGTTGTTACGTTGAATTTTCGTTTTGGTGGCATCGCTCTTTAACTGATGCTCAACTCTTCAGGTACCGTCAGAGAAACAACAGTGTTTACTCGTAAGAAATGCAAACAGAATAATGCACAGAATATATTGAACAGTCGAGTTTATGTGATGATGCGCCTGAAATATCGCTGACCTGTTTGATTTCTGTCGTCCATTAACTTCATGTTTATGTCGAACAGAAGAGGATCAGAGCGACCGTTAGAAAACTAAGTTTTGAGTGTTTTTTCCTCAGAATTTTACTTTAAACTCGGAATTTTAACTTTAAACTTTGGAATTCTGAACTTTACACTCAGAATTCTGATTGTAAACTTTGGGATTCTGACTTTGAACTTCAGAATTCTGACTTTAAACTTGGAATTCTGTTTGTAAACTTCAGAATTCTGACTTAAGTTAAATTGTCAGAACTCAATTATCATTATTATTGTTGTTTTTTACAGTGGCCCTAATCCTCTCTGTGATGGCACCTAAACGTCACACTTTCTTTAGTAACTTCCTGAATGTTTGTAAGGATGGAAAGTTTTGTTCTGACACTATTTGTGGAGATTTAGATGATTTAAAATGTGTCTTTTTTTAAACCACCACTAGCGATGTCCTCCAGTGCCTTACAAATAAATTATATTTTGATACTGATTAATTCTTTTTTCTCTCATATTGATCTGTGATAAGGAGCTGAATTTCATATTCATGGAAGGGAATGTACTGTAATGGAAATGTTTGTTACTTTTTTATTCATATACTTAAAGTCACACTGAAATGTTGTTTTACGGAGAGTTTAATGTGTTTTGTTTTGAAACATGTTTGTGGAGGACGTAACACAGCGAGGGAGAGTTAAAGTATAGTAAGAGTAATATTTTAATCTTTTAATGGTCCAAAACAAACTGAACAGATGTTTTTTCATTTCAATGTGACTTCAAGTATTTTGAGATGTATTTTAAAATGTAAATAAAATTAATTGCAAATGTATTTTTAAATGTAAACATTAATTCTAAAATATATTTTGATGACTTGCTACAGTTTTATTTTGCGTCCACTTTATTGCTTCAGTGTTTTATGTTCTCAGTATATTCATTACAGTATTTGAGTAAAAGTTTTCTGTTATCGTCCTTCCCCACAGTTTTTTTAAGTTTTTCTAAAATTGTATGGCTTGATTGATAACTGCGTATTGTTCTCAGTCAGAACTTCAGCTTCAGATACATTTTTAAAGTTAAAAGTGTTTGAAAGAATGGATTGGAAGTGTTTATGTGTGTTTAGCATCAGCAGACGTCCAGAAAAGGGCTTGAAATGAAAAGCGGCCATCTTGAAAAGCCAGTTTTCTTTATACATCTGAGGTTAGCTAGCATGTGTTTAGCACAAGTCAGGCTTGCTTGCTTACAGAGTATATAACAGGTGGTATTGAGACCATATTAGATTAGAGTTTATTGTCATTATACAATATACAAAAAATTAAAAGGTCCTCACATTAAGGTGCACAAGAATACAGACAAGAACAACAAAGACAACACTGCACGGTTCAAAGTCATAAAGCTCAGCAGTGTGTGCTGATATTGTAAAATATTTGCCATAATTTAAAATGTATTTGCCACCTTGCCAAACACATTAACACATGTGAAGCAGTATGTGTGCTACACTTCTAAACATAAACGAATATTGTAAGTTTGCTAGCTATGTTAGCAGGCTACAAGACGACAAGTAACAAGTGGTAACAGAAAAAACAGCTAACATGATACATAACAAAACTAACTTACTACAAACTAATATAAATTAATATTCTAAGGTTTGCTAGCTGCGTTGGCAAACTTGGCTAGCAAACTGGAAGAAGACAAGAAACATGTGATAACAACAGCTAACATGCTAGCTAAAAAATGCTGATTTACAAAGAAATGAAAACAGTCTTTTCTTTTGATGCCTGGCTAAGTTGGACGGGGTGTGTTGTAACGGTCAGATAAAGAGGAGTTTTGTTAGCAGGTATTTGAAAGCCAGTGTTAAAGTTTATAAAAGTGCTGAGCTAAAGAAAAGCTAGTTTCTTGGGAGCTGTGACTCTACATACGGTGGTAGAGCAGTATTAGTGTGTAACTTTGGCAGATAGCCTTTTCAGACTGGCAGCTAACAGGTTCGCTAACGTAAAGAACAAAACTGTAATTTCTTCAACAAAACGGTGGATGAATTGTGTTGTACAGTCACAAGAGAGAATATATTTGTTTTTTTGCAGCAGGTATTGATTTTAAATAAATGTCAGATTGATTTGACGTCCTAACCCTCTCTGTATTTATTCATACCTCTGCTACCTGCGCGCTGTTCGGCCGCCAATTGTGTTGCCGTGTTTGATTTACACTCACACTATCACATGTTCAAACACACACGCAGTGCTTTGTGGTTCAGCTCTTTGACTGTGTGTCCACGCAGTATTTACTGTCTGAATCAGAGTTGATGATGTTGATGATGGAGTGAGCAGAGGAAGAAGAGGAGGAGCTGCTGCGTTCACTTTGGTTTTCCTGAAGCCTCAGATAACGAGAGGAAGAGCAGAGAGTCCCACGTTAAAGCCTCAGCAGCCTCTCTGGAGGAAAAGGTGAGAGATTTAATACCTTTAGAGAAACAGATTGATTTAGCTTTACGTCTCAACTGACCAGATTTATATCATGCAGCAGTTATTGATTCAAGATCTGTGCATGATTATTTGTGATTCAAAAAGATTAAGTCATAGCGATCCAAATTTTCTATGGTTTTAATGCGATGTTCTCGAGAGCTCAAGAACATTAAATCTTTTGATTTTTAGTGTCATATTTTGTGTTATAAATATGTAAAGACTCCATGATTACCTTCTCTAAATTAATATCAGTGGTTTGGTTTATTTAGCGAGGACCAGGTGTGACAGCAGGGTTAGCATCAAGCTTATTTGCTGATTTCTATTTATTATCTGGACATTAAAATGTAATGATATAAAAAGGAACTCAATTGTAATTGAATAAAAGGTGAATATTTGTGGAGAATTATTTTGCAGAAATACAATTTGAACACAAAAGATCTCAGAGTAAAGCCTTCAGATCTTTGTAGTGTTTTTTTTATTTTCATATGTGTATTAAAAGTGAACAACACGTAGCTGCACTGTGAGCGCCTCCGCCTCCTCCTCATCTGCAGTCCCTGTATTGGGTTTCATTCCTGCAGTTCTGACTGAATGAACGCTGATCAATTATTTACAGAGAAGCTGAAGGTCAGAGGAGAAACCTCGAGAGACCCTTCGGCCCCGAAACAGACACTTCTGAGCCACAACTCCACCGACGAGACCGAGAGGACGACAGGATGAGGAGGACGACTGGAGGTAAGACCGGACTCACCTCTGATCAGGATCAAGATGATGTTATGAACCTGAAATACTCACAGCTGATTGGCCAAAAGCAGCAGTTTTGCTTAATTCACACAGTTTTGATTCAGATCTAGTCGAGTCTTTACAGGTCAGGTGTTTCGTGGACTGATTTAGGGTCAGTTAGGTCAGCTGTGACGTCTGATCAGATCAAACAACTCAATCAACAGAAAACTGGAAACAATTGGTTTCTTGAATCATGTAACATTTGGGTTTTCTAGTTCACAGTTTCTTCAATGTGAGGATCTGTCTCTTTATTTTTTATGAAACTAAAATGAAGATATTTCAGTTTCTTGTGTGTTCGTCAGACAACACAAGACATTCATCCATGACAAATATCGACAAAAAGAGCTACAGTCCCAAAAGATATTTTCTTTTTTAAATGTAATGCACACAGCTGGAGTCAAACATCACATTATTATTGTTTACTGTAATGGATAACAAGAAACACAAACAAGTACACACACAATCTTACACAAAACATCTTCTTCCTTTCCTTCAGTCGTTTTATTTCCCTTCATCAGACAGAAATCTACACAGATTGGTACATTTGATAGAAACTCATGATTAAACCAAATTATGACTTTGAAGTCTTGAGAGTCAACATGCCAGCAGCTGTGAGGCTGTACTGCTTTTACCTAAATGCTAATGCTAGCATGCTAATGGGAACATCTACTCATAAAGAACATGTTCATCAGTTGATTCCTACAGCTCTCATGTTTCTGTGATGAACGAGTGAACAAAAACTACTTTTGTCACAAAAACATTCATGAGGTCCAGTAATGAATTTATTGTAGGTCGTCTGAAAATGTGACCAAATCTGCTGGATCATAAATAAACAATAAGTCATTCTAATAGTCGGTTAAATGTCTCTTTGCCATTTTCACCTCAGTCCGGTGCTTCTCATATCCAGCCACAAGCTTCTGGTCGTCCTGAATTCGCTGAATTTTACTCCACTCCTCTTGACAGAACCGGTGAAGTCCAACTTCATGTGTTGGCGTCCTGGTACAGACTTGTTTCTTCAGCACAGTCCACACGTTCTCGACGGGGTTCAGACCTCAGTTCTGCTCAGTGTCCTGTTTGAACAACCAACTGAAGCCAAAAGCCAATATTCTACTGATGATTTTAGGTTTTCCTGAAGAATTTGGAGATAATCTGAAGATCCACTGGCAGCAGAACCGCCCCACAGCACCATGCCTGACAGTAGGTTTGGTGTTCTCGGGGTTAAAGCCTTCACCTTTTCTTTCTGTTTCATCTGACCAGAGTTTTCCTCCAGAAGGTTTTTTCTTTGTCCATGTGATCAGCAGCAAACTTCAGTCCAGCGTTAAGGTGTTGTGTCTGGATCTGGAGCTTCCTTCATGTTCAGCAGCCTCTCAGCCCATGTTGGTGTAAAACACACCTGACTGTGGACACTGACACCTGTCCAGCAGATTCTAAATCATTGTAGACTTTCCTTTTGGTGTTTTTTGGTCAACTCCTGACCAGTTTTCTCTCAGCAGCAGGTGATAGTTTGTGTTTTCTTTCTGATCGTGGCAGTGACACAACTGGGCCATGCACTTTATACTTACAAACACTTGTTTGCAGTGATGTGCACAAGGGGGGGCCCAATTGTTGAACAATGCACGCTAAAGTGCCCTCCTGGGAACCAAAACATGTGCTAAATTGCCCTCTTGGGAGCCAAAAAAGCATGCCAAAGTGCCCTCATGGTTGGCAAAACACACTAAACTGCCCCCTGAGCTGGTTAAAACATGATAAAGTGCCCTCTTGGGAGCAAAAACACGTGCTAAAGTGCCTTCTTGCTAGCTAAAACATGTGCTAAAGTGCCCTCTTGGGAGCCAAAATGCGCACTAAAGTGCCCTTCTTTTCGCCCCTGCCCTTCAAAAAGTCTGTGCACGCCACTGCTTGTTTGTACCGTTGATCTTGGGACCTGTAATTGCTTCTGAAATAGTTTTGATGTTGTAGTGTGACAGTCTTTTACACAAGAGCCACCGTTTTGCTGAATCCTTGAATGCATCTCAACACAAACTGCAGCAGTTGTTGTGACGTTATTTGACAGGATGAATTTAAACCCTGAACCCTGAACCAGACCACCAACCCGCCGTACAGAAAGGCTACATGAATGGAGAGAGGTTTCCGGAAAGCTTCGTTAATGATTGAGGGGCTAATTGAGCGAAACGCAGTCTTCATCAGCAGAACAGCGGCGGTACATTCTGAACGAGCTTTCCTGAACTAATGACATGTTTTTTCTTCCCCTTCTCTGTCACAGAAACTCCTTCTACATGCCTGAGACATGTCGACGTGAACAGAGGTTAGATAGATAGATAGATAGATAGATAGATAGATAGATAGATAGACAGATAGATAGATAGACAGATAGACAGATAGACAGATAGATAGATAGATAGATAGATAGATAGATAGATTGGATGAAGGACAAATGAAGGAAACATCAGTGAGTGAGAAGACTTGAATCTGGAAGCTAAGATGATGCTAGAGGAACCTGAACCGGTCCAGCTCTGCCAGAAATAGCCTCCATCATGGGACTGAGCCAAGCCTCCAACATCACCCCAGACATCGGTTTGGCGGCAGCAGCAGCGGCGGCGGTGGTGAGCAACCACCCCAACACCTCTGGCACCTCCACCCTTCCTCCGTCGTCCTGCAGCATCGATGAATCCTATAAGTACGTCTTCCTGCCCGTCTGCTACTCGCTGACCTTCCTCTTCAGCCTCACCCTCAACTCCGTGGTGCTGCTGCGCTCCTGCCGCCACCACGGCGGCTGCTGCAGCGGCATCAGCGGCGGTGGACGGCGCTGGAACACCTCGCTGATCTACATGGTGAACCTGGCCACCACCGACCTGATGTACGGACTGTCGCTGCCCTTCCTGGTGGCGAGCTACGTGCTGAGGGACCGCTGGGTGTTCGGGGACTTCATGTGCCGCCTCGTCCGCTTCCTCTTCTACTTCAACCTCTACTGCTCCATCTTCTTCCTCACCTGCATCTCTGTGCACAGGTAAGAAACCCTCCGCCCAGTCAGAGAGGAAGTGACCACAGGTGCTCTCAGCTGATTCTTCTGATAAAATCACAGCTTTTACTTTTGAGACTTTTGAATTGGTTTTTAAACTTTAGTCTCAAAACAATAAGTTGCTGCTTTGTTTAGTCTTTTTTTATCCGTTATCTGTTCACTCGGCTCTCCATTCTATCTCTTATGCAGTTAACAACAGTCAAACTTCTACTCTGAATAATTAAACTTCAGGCACGTTAAGATAAACATTTGGTGGAGTAAATTCAGCTGCTGAATGTAATCAAGTCCTTCCAAAAGTCTTTCTGCAGGTTAAATCAGAACCTCCGTGGTCGCCTCAGTGTTTCTGCTGCTCGTATATTTTGCTGCTAACGTTAATTTTTGACACATGTTATTTGAACTCTGACTTTCTTACATAAAAGTGACACATACTACAAATCTTAAAGTTTGGAGGCTAGCTGATTCTCCTGACCTTTGAGCCAATCAGAAGCTTTTGAAATGTTAATAAAAGGGTCAAGTTAGCTGATTTCTTGTTGACTTCAGAGAGTAAGACGAGTTCTGGTTCACACACCCCAAAGTTGCTGACCTGTTTCTTCACTCTGTCACACAAACCTACAACAGGTATGGAAGTTCATTAGTGACAAAACAGTTAATAATCTATAAATTCAGATTGAGGCAGGTTAGTGAAGAACGGGCTTAAAATGCAAACAAATGATATGTGTAACACCAGGCTGCGTCATCAGCTGTCTAATGAATCTAAAAACATTTAAAGGTCACATTGAAAACATTTTTATGAGGACAAATCTTTTTCTCTCCTTTGAGTAAACAACAACAGTCTTGGTAGTTGCAAGGTGGCGGAAAAATAAAATAAAATGGTTGATTTCTATAGTATGCACCCAGTATGATGTTAACTAGCGACCACTGGCTGTGAAAAACTGTATAAATATGTAACACAAAGAGAGATGTGCATTAGGCCTGCTGAATCAGTACCCCATTTTTACTCACTTCTTAAAACACACTTTCAGAAAGCTGCTTTTAACACCTGATTAAGTTGATTTCTCGATCCAGACTGTACTTACTTTATTTCCTCATATCAGAAGGCTGAAAGTAATACGCAAAGTGGAAGGAGGTTGTCTTTAGACCCCTAATTAGTCGGTTCTCTAAAAGTTCTTTTACAAATCAAAAGATCTCACACACAGTTTAGGTTTGGAGTAAAGCAGCTGTCCTCTGGAGAAATCCCGAGCTCCATCAGAGCTGTCAGGAGTTCTGAGTTTCCTCTGTCTTGTCAGGTTTATGACTACAGCCTTTAGTTTTGATGCTTAAATGTATAAATATTTGCTGCAGTGACATTACTGCACGCATGGAAATGTTTAAAAAGACTGTAAGCAGCCTCTCTAATCATTGAACCAGCCTCTGAGACTCTTTTTATGTTTTAAACAAGAATGAGATTAAGGTGATGGATTTGAACTCACCCCTGGTCGTCCGTCCTCAGGTACCTGGGGATCTGCCACCCAATGAGGACCATCACTCTGGAGAGTAAGCGGGTGGTGAAGGCGACCTGTGCACTGGTGTGGGTGGTGGTCTTCATCCTCACCTGCCCCATCTTCAGGTTCGCGCAGACAGGATACGTCAAGAGAGGAGGCGGCGGGGTCATTGAGCCTGGAGGGCCGAGGGAAGGCTGGAACAGTTCTGGATCTGAGTTGGACGACCAGGAGGGGTACATGAACTGCTGGGATGACGCCATCGATAAGGAGTTTGCCGATTACGTCCCATACGGCATCGTCCTCCACCTGATTGGCTTCTTTGTGCCCTTTGTGATCATTGCCTGGTGCTACTCTCAGGTGGTTAGGACGATATTTCGGACCCTGCGGTCCCCTCCCAGCTCGATAGAGGGCGGCGAGGACGGTCCGGTGGGAGACGGCGCTACAGAAGGAGTTAGAGATCGGGAGAGAACCTCGGTCTCCATCTCCGGATCGCAGTACTCGCACTACATACGGCGGCGACGGAAATCCATTAAAACCATCGTAACCATCACGCTGCTATTCGCGCTCTGCTTCCTGCCCTTCCACGTGACGCGGACGCTCTTCCTGCTCCTGCGGCGGGGGCAACTCGGCGGCTGCAACGTCATGAAGACTGTCTCCATCTGCTACAAAGTCACCCGGCCGCTGGCCTCCTGCAACGCCTGGCTCAACGCACTCCTTTACTTCCTGACGGGGGATAAGGGCGCCCCCTGCTGCTGGCCGGCAGAACCGACTGTCCGCAGAGACCGCCGGAGCGGCTCCCTCTGGTGGCCATTGAAGATTCTGAAAAAAGACGGTGTGGGAGAAGACGACCAGGAGGCAGCAGAGAAGGTTGAAAGAGAGGTGCACATGGAGAACGAGTCCAAGTCTTCCCGGGTCATCTTCTAGACGGTTTTAGAGCCATTTCTTTATTAAAAAAGACTTGAAGTGATGTGTGATGCACCAGGAAACGATCCGGCAACTCCACAGGAAGCTGCTCACTATTCCTGGATGTTCTCTCCAAATTAAGACCAAATAAGTAATTTCCACAACATCGGTGAAGGAAAATGCGAATTCATGCACTTTTAAATCTACTATCGTTATGTGAATGTGTTGTTGGAAGAGGTCCAAAGCTCAAATGATGGAAAACATGATCATAAACTGACATTTCTGTGAGTTTATGTATTAATGTGAGGAAGGTTACGTCTCCTGCCAGCTGCCAGCACTACTGAAGAAACATTTTAAGATCTCACATGCAACTATACTCCAACTCCAGCTCTGAAAATGTTGGGATGGTGTGTAAAAATACAATAAAAACAAAATGCAGTCTCGTGCAAATGAGCTGTTTATCGATGGCTGTTGTACAAATTGTTTCTGAGCTCATGTAGAGTAAGAAAATATTTACAAGAACCAATGAAGATGGTGAATTAAACATTAAATATATTGTATTTGTACTGTTCAGTTGAGTAAATGTCAGAAAGGATTATCAAATTAAATTAATTCTGTTTCATCTTATTTTACACAGCATCCAAACCTTTTGTCTTGGAACTGCTGTCCTCAGATCAGAAAGAGCAACATGTCCTGAATCTTAACCGTGTGGAGTCTGAGGGAACTGCCCTCAAATAACTCATTCACAGACTCAGCTTTTGCTCTTTGTTCCCTTAATGTTGTCATTTGTAGGCTTCAATTGCTCAACTCACATCCTCAGAATACAGAAATTGTTCCCTTAAATCAATTAATTTCCTCAAATTAAAAGAATTGTAATAAAAACCCTTTGTCCTCCCGACACTCTCAGTGCAGATTTATCTGACATTTATTCAGAGATTTGTGGATATACTTGTTACAAACAAACTCTTTTACACTGTAAAATCTGACAAAATTACTTAAAGTAACCAACGATTTCAAGTTGTTCCAGTTTTTTGGGGGGTTTTCCTGACATTTTGAAAGTAAAGTCAGCATTTTAAAATGTACAATGTGTAATCATTGAAAGCAAAAATTAAGTAAAATCAGGTATGAAATCAGACAGGATGCAAAATAATGATGGTCAATTTGTTTGTGTCCTGTGATGAAACTGAGCACAAAGGAAAAGGAAGAGCTGCTACAGCTGCAGGTTGTTATGAGAAAATGGTAATTATTTAGAGATACAGAATTAGAGATTTATCTGGTCGTACATTCTGTATAGGAAGGATTTCAGACACTCTGAACGTTGGTTGTGTTGTGAAGAAATTAATGATTATTCTGTTGATTATTAGAATCATATTGGTGATGATTTATGTACAAATATTTGTCAAGTAGGTGGTGATGTGATCAAATGTCTTGTTAATTCTGACTAAAAGTCCAAAATCTGAAGATATTCAGTTATTCAGCAACGACAACTGACAAAAAAAAATTCAGCAGATAAAAGACTTCAGAGAGATTTGACTATTAACATATCGATAATCAATTAATTGAAAAATATTTTCCACACTTCTTTAGCTGTAATTATTATGTCTGAGCACACAGATGATTAATTTGAAAGAATAATTTTCACCTGATTTCCTGCTCTGTAGCAAACCAGTGAATTAAAGGCTCAGTGCACATTAAATGAAAAACCCTGTAAAGACTCAGTGAACGTTCACCGTCTGCTGCTGTTAGCCGGCAGCAGGAAGTTGACCTTTGACCCTGTTGTGTAATATCTGTCTGATCTGTTGAATATTAACCAGCTGCTGACTTTGTGATATTTTTCCTCATGTTGGTGACGATGAACTGAACCTGTTATTAATGTCGGCCCTCCTCTGTAGATGTTAAACCCTGAATGGCGGCCATGTTGCCTGAATGTATCTCCTTCACAGAGCAACGCTGCACGCTCCTGCTTCATGTCATCTCGTTGTTGTTGTTGATCTTGTTGTTGTTTTGGAGCTCAGGTCAGTCTGTTGTCAGACCTCATATTTTTCAATCGTGTATTTTGACGTTTTGTGGCGCAATATCCGGATTAAAGTCTGTTGTTGATCAGCTGTTTGTGTCTCCGGCCTCGTTCATGGTTAACCAGAGGATCCGCTCGTTCTCAGAAGTGATGAATCAGCTGAACGATCACATCACTGCTGAACTGAGACACACGATGTATCTCACACCAGTCTGGTAATTCATTCATATACCACTCAGCTGTCAACCTTTAGTATTCCTAACATGATCTAATGAGGATGTTGTTGTCGTTCTGAAGAAGCTGCTAAGATCTCCTCATTTTTTGTTTCACTTATTAAGATTTGAGCTGAGTAAAGATTCTGTGCAAAAGCTTTTAAAATAACTCAGCTACTGAACACAAAGGAACAAACTGATTGGCTCTCAGTTTGATGGACAAGTACAAAATTAACAAAATAATCCACAGAAAAAACTTTAATAAAATCAATGAGGTAGTTCAGAATGTATAATGATGTTCATTCAGACAAAAATAATGCAAGAATTTCAATTTCTGAGGAAATTTCCCCTCAGCTGTACATGTGCATGATTATATTACTTACAGTCAAAACAAGCTAACATAAGACATAGCAACCCAGCTAATGTTACTGACTAGTTCAGCAGCAGGGGGGTCGGCTCTGCGTCAAGCACCTTTTACTTCATCAGTCTTTCTCTGAACAATGAGACAGGAGATCAAACCCTCCGCCTCAGGTTACACAGTGACAGGTCAACCGTTTGGGAACGCAGACTTTGGATCAAAAGATGAAATTAGCAAGAATTTCTCAGAGAAAGCCAAAAACTCTTCTATAAGTTTATGATGTTTCCCCAAAATCAACAACTCACTAAACTGACACATTTGTTAAGGGAGTCTGGGGACTTTCTCCACGGGGACAAAGAAGTAGCCTATATTGTTCCTGTTTAGTGTCTTTGTAACATGTGACATGTTTAGATCAATAACATGTTTCTTCTTTCATAAATGGAGTGTAAATGGTGAAATCAGTGTAAACAGTGTGTGCAAACAGCTGATCGATGTTGGCAGGTAAGACTTCGTCGTGACGTTTGTTTGGTTTCTCCTCATGAAACAACTCTTAAAATCACATGATTTGTTAATGGAGTCTGGTGATGTTGTGGTTTAGTTCCATGACTAGAGTCGTTGAAACTGTGTTCGAACAGCTGCTAAATGTCGGCAGGTGAGTCTGTAACTGATTCAGATGTGTCGTTTTTAAATTCAATGATTTATATTAATTTAAGTATTAATTATGATAATAATCATTGAGGCAAAAAATGAAAGAAAGTGACGTCTACCAGTATTTGTTTACAGGGCAGACCTGCCACATCCAATATGGCGGATGAGCTGATATATTGAGCCAACAGGCCAACACAGTCTTTTGATTTCAGTTTCTCCACAGCAGCCCGGCGGTGTGTCAGGAAGGTGTTCATTCAATCAAAGGTCTGGAAATATGAAACACGACTTCATCTGTCGGAGCGCTCACAGCTGACAGCTTATAAAATGAGCGTTGTGGTGAATCAGCGGCTCGGATGAAGCTGCTGTTTAAAACATTGTGTTGTGTCTTGTGGTGATTCTGTGATTTTCTACACCTGCTGTCTCTCCGTCAGTCCATCAGCTCCCACTGGGCGTCGCTGATCAGCCTGTAGTTGAGCCTCCGGTAGTTTTCAGGGTGAACTCGCCGCTGTCGCCACACCTCCTCGTACAGGCTGCGTATGACCGGTGGCAGCGGTGGGAAGCCGGCGGTGCG